>NC_071094.1:19290925-19380925 GCF_027358695.1 Spea bombifrons
GGAAGCATTGGTAAGTCAGGGGAGGGTGGCATATGGGGGGGGGGTATAAGGGCTTTCTGGAGGCAGAGTGGCATTTAGGGGTTTAAAAAATATATCACGGAGGCAGAGTGGCTTATAGGGGGTTAAAAGGCATATCAGGGAGGCACAGTGGTATATAGGGGTTTAAAGGGAATATCAGGAAGGCAGAGTGGCATATAGGGGTTTAAAGGGAATATCAGGCAGGCAGAGTGGCATATAGGGGGTTTAAAGGAATATCAGTGAGGCAGAGTGGCATATAGGGGGTTAAAAGGCATATCAGGGAGGCAGAGTGGCATATAGGGGGTTAAAAGGCATATAATTGGAGGCAGAGTGGCATATAGGGGTATAAGGCATATCTGGGGGCAGAGTGGTATATAGGGGGTCAAGAGGCATATCAGGGAGGCAGAGTGGCATATAGGGGGTGTGGCAGAACCCTCCACCACTGGAGAGGCTTGACAGCCAGCCTCTTCCCTATTGACTATGGGCTTTGTAAAGACTTCTGTGGCTACCCCAACAGTATATCTCATCATTTTCTGAGGGGATTATCTCCGGCAGAGAGCCAGGATCTGCAAGCAAGGAGTTACCACAATTGTTTTAGTTTAATGTTGTATAATTCAGCCTCCCCCCTCCCCCAGTTCCACCACTACAGACATTTACCCCGGCGAAACCTTGGAACTGATTTGGGCCAGTAATAGATAGTGGAGGTTGGGACCCTATTGTATTGTTAATCCCGTTACTGCCCATGTTGTCTCTGGGAGGCAGATTAAGGGGCAGTTTGTATCCCAATATCTTGTTAATGTGTGTTTTGCTGGATATATCCACCCCTGCATGTTGTTTATGCTAAAGTCTGACCCTGCCATTTAGAAAAAACAATACAATTTTATCACCTCCAAGATTTTATCCCGGAAATTTTATCAAATCCAAAGAAGTTGACTGCTGCTATAGTACCAAAGGAACAAACTAAACAAGTGGCACAATACTCTCTCACGGAGCCCAGAAGAGTTTGGCAGAATGTATGTCGCCGCTTTCTAGCCAACTCTCAGAGGTCTTGCATGGCAGGTAGTGCACAAATGTTTGCCAACTAGGCAGTTTCAGCACAGGAGAGGTCTTGGTGCCCCAGAGATCAGCGTACGCAAGATGAGACAGTGTTGCATTTATTTTGGAACTGCTTTTATGCACAGGACATATGGAAAAAGGCAGAACCGCTTTTAGAATGGATTTCTGGCCTTCGGTTATTAAACTATACAGTTTGTATGGCCTTTTTACTTGTTCCA
This sequence comes from Spea bombifrons, assembly GCF_027358695.1. Taxonomy (NCBI): domain Eukaryota; kingdom Metazoa; phylum Chordata; class Amphibia; order Anura; family Pelobatidae; genus Spea; species Spea bombifrons. The sequence continues at coordinate 19,292,218 of NC_071094.1, forward strand.
GTCGCATGTTTTATGGATTATGATAAATTATATAAAAGAAGCAATTTGGAAGACCATGAATATTTTATTGCTTCCATTTGTCGTTAGATGAGTTTAAGTGACATGTACACACATTTTTTAAAGGATTGTAAAGGCATGGGTTTAATGAAAGCAAAGAGACTTTGGTGCCTTAATATGTGGGACATTTTACTTGGAATGAACTGAATGTCTCAAAGACTGGTTTTATGTATTTATTGTAATTTTATGTAAACATTTTTCATTAATTTTATAATTTTAAATGTTCCATTATATCATTTGACCTCCCTTACAAAAAATTACTACAGTTTTTCTGAAGTAATACTGCAGTTTTTTGGACATGAAAAAACTGCAATACTGCACTTTTACTGCAGTATTACTGCATTTGTACTTCACTGTACTGCACTATTACTGCAGTATTACTGTACATTTACTGCACCTTTTTTTATATTGCAAACCTACAGTTGTACTTCAATGTACTGTAGCTTTATTGCATTTGTACTTCCGTACAAAAATAACTGCAGTAAAACTGCAGTACAGTGAAGTACAAATGCAGTAAAACTGCTGTAAATGTGCAGTAAAAGTGCATAAAATGTCCAAAAAACTGCAGTATTACTTCAGAAAAACTGCAGTAATTTTTTCGTAAGGGCTGTTTAAAGTTTATTGTATTGTTGCATATAGCTAATAAAATACCTGCTAGCAGCAATCTGATTCTGATTAACCCGCTGTGAACCGGCTTGCTTTTGACTTGGTTCTTTGGTTCCTGATTTGGTTCTTTACTGCCCGTGTTGACCCGCTTGTCCCGACTCTGCTCCTGAATTCTGCTTCAACATTGATATTGTCTTTTTGGTTCTGACCCAGCTTGCCTGACTACCTCTGTCCTCCCTGAGGGCTCCCTGCAACGTGTCCAGTGCCTGCTGCCAGCCGTCTGGGCTGTCTGTGGGCTCCCAGCCGTGTCCCAGAGAGAGCAGGCCCGCCAGTCCAGCTACAGCGTCCTAGAGCTATCTGGTATCTGGTGATAGGGGGCTATCGTGCTGTATTTGTGCCTGTTCCCTATTTGGTCATGTCTACAGCCCTGTACTTACCAGTCTTGCCAGCTTCTCCAATACAGACCATATCATTTTAAGAGTCAGCCTGCAGCAGGGGCGTACCTAGACTATTTGGCACCCGGGGCGGATCCTGTAAGTGGCACCCCCCCCCCAAATGTAAAGACATCTACAAAATTATGTTGGCAAGAATATTTATTGCACCAATTTGTAAACTGTATGTCAACTGTAAACAACAAGAAATCTGAAAAAATAAATAACTTATAAGTAAAATAAATACGTTTAAATAACATTTACTGAACATATAATAGTGCTTTCTTTAATAACCGTCCAAAAAAACCCAGCGTCCACATTGCCCACATAGAACCTGACCAGCACCCAAATTACACACACATAGGACGTGCCATCTTTGCCCCCAAACAGCCCAGCATGAGTCAGCATTGTTCCCAAACAGCCGAGTGTACGCCATCTTTGTCCCATGAACACGCTACCTGTGCCATCTTTGTCCCATAAACACCCTGCCTGTGCCATTTTTGTCCCATAAACACCCTGCTTATACTTTCATTCACACAATTCATTCACACAATCATTTGTTCTTTCACACAAATTATTTACACATATTCATTGATGCATTCTCACAAATTCATTAATTCTCTCACTCATTCACACAATTCATCCACACATTAATCCACACATTAATCCATTCATTTTCGCTCTCTCATTCTGACTATTTCAATATTCTCACCCCCTTCTGCCCTATCTACCCCTTCTCACTGCCTTCTCCCTATCTACCCCCTATTCCCCCCGTCTCACTCCCTATCTACCCCCTCCTAACTATCTACCCTCTCCCCCCTTTGAAGTTCACTTACCTTTCAGGAGTCCTGCGGTGGGGGTGCAAGGCCTCTGTCTCCCTGTATGGAACAGTATAGAGTGATGGGAGTTATGATGTACTTTAGAGCATAATTATATAATGAAAAAGACATTGGAAATGGTACAGCATAACACCCATCACTCTCACACATTTACCAATCCACACTTACCAATCCACACTTACCATTCCACAGATTCCACACTTACCATTCCACAGATTCCACACATACCAATCCACAGATTCCACACATACCAATCCACAGATTCCACACATACCAATCCACATTTACCAATCCACAGATTCCACACTTACCAATCCACATTTACCAATCCAAAGATTCCACATTTACCAATCCACACTTACCAATCCACATATTCCACACATACCAATCCACTCTCACTGAATGATTTCCTACCTTTCCTCTTTTCTTCTTACAGCAGTCAGCTCCTTTTCTTCCTCTTCGCTCAACTTCTTCTGTCTTCTTCCGGTTCAGAGGGCATGGGCAGCGGTGGGCGCGGCTTCAGTGTTGTGCGCCGGGATCTTACAACAAACCCCGGCGCACAGCAGCAGTTGCCGCACGGATCGCGAGGGAGCGGTATCGGAGGCTTTAAGCCGGTTCAAGGGAACCGGCTTAAAATCACTCGAGGGAGCCGGAGGTCTGTTAAAGACCTCCGATACCGCTCCCTTGCGAGCCTTCTCCTCCAGCGGCGGACATTACTGTCCGTCTCTGGAGGGGTACCGGCAAGTTGGCACCCCCTTGATGAGCGGCACCCGGTGAGGACCGCCCCCCGCTAGGTACGCTACTGGCCTGCAGTGTGTTTCATTTTGCCTGTCTGTAATGATGCATCGTGGGGTACAAACTGAGCCTCTGACATCTCCTGCAACTGGGCTCCTACCTGACCTTCTTACCCCAGCCCTAACAATTACACTACTTTTGAAGTCTATGGCATCCCTGCCCTTCAATGTATGCTTCTAAGAGTTGAGGAGATTAGGCTGATGGAGGTGTTAAACAACAAAACAGTGGTTCATGCAAACATATTGTGAAAAAAAAAAAATCATAAAAGTAGTGACCATATAAAACCTGTTACTGCATCAGACTCCTTTATCTATAGCCATCCTGCAATATGGGGCGCAATAAAGATGCCGGAAGATGCAGAAACCCTGAGGGGCAAGAACAAATCGACTTCTTCCTCGTTGCGGGAATATTTTCAAACACCACGCGATCTCGCATCGCGGCCTTCTGAAAGCCTTGAAGCACCGTCCCCTGAAAGCACAGCAGGCACGAAGGACAGCAGGCAGAGCGGTGGTGATGACACTCCAGCAGACCTTACGTCTATTTTCCTCGGCCCCCTGGAAGGCTGATTTCAGTACGATAATCACAGAGCTTAAATTTACAGTGAAGGAGGAGATGGCGTCTCTGAAGGCCTTGAGAAAAGAATCGACACGCAGGAGCGTGAAACCACCCGCCTGTCTACCAACCTTTCCCAAGTGTCGAGAATATCGACGCAGCAAACCCTTTACCTGACGGACTATCGGAGACGTTTGGAGGACTTGGATAACAAAAGCAGGCGACATAATATTAGAATATGCGGCCTTCCTGAAGCAAGTCCCCAGGAGGAGGAGAATGAATTCCAGGTACTTACTACTCAACTCACTGCTCGATCGGCCCCTAGACACCATGATCCCCATGGACAGAGCCCACAGGGCTTTGCGGCCTCATGGCCCGTTATCTGCCCCGCCACAGGATGTTATTTGCCACGTGGTAGACTACAGTCTGAAGGAGACCATGACATATCCTTCTTCCACGACCTTTCCGACCTGACCCTGCGTACCCGGCGTATACTACGCCCACTAACGAGTGAACTCCAACAGCACAGGTTGCGTTACAGCTGGGGCTACCCTTTCAGCCTAAATATCCGGACCAATAATGGAGTTACGTCGCTACGTTACCACCATGAGCTCCCCGAGTTCTTGGAAGAACTCGGCTTAGATGATCTCCACGATCTGTCCTGTGCCGTGAGTAACCCCTGGGACAGTGACTTTGGCCCCGTTTTTTATTCCTGGGCCTTGCAGTTTTGTGTTCTGTTTACAGTTTTCTTTTTTTGTTGTGTGTGTGCTTTGTACTCTGGTTCCCGCTGTGTGCACTTATGCTATGACGGGAGTGGATGCCCCCCTCGGCCTACGGCGGGGACGAGGGGGTTAACCTACGGGCTGCCACGGTTACACCGTCAGACACCGTGGAGTTTGCCATTTCGGGACTCTGCTGTGGTCACCTTATTTCTATGCTTGCCATACTGCATACTATGCTGTGTTTTCTGTTAAAATGTGTACATTACTGCATTTCCCCGTACCGAGACCCTCTATGGGCTGCGTTGCGTTGTTGCACTTTACATCCTGTTCCCTATGCTGTCTACTGATATCTGTTCTGAATTCCATTGCGTACATCACTGCACTTGCCGTCATAGCTCGCTATCACGGCCCACTCTACTTTGAGGTATTGCACATCGCATTCTCCACTACCTGCTGTGGCTGCATTCGATGTGGGGAAGTTCAGAGGTGGGGTGGGTTGGGTGTTTTTTTTGTTTTGTTTTTTATTATTATCACCTGTCTACATCACTACACCAGCCTTTATGGCTTGATATTGAGGCCCCCACTGGGCTGAGTTGCAGTGTTGCACTGTACATTCTATTTACTATGCCGGATAATGGTACCAGATTTGGGTTGCACTATGTGCATCACTGCACTTGACATCATAGTTTGCCTCACGCCCCCCTTCAAGGTATCGCACTTCACACTTTACATTAATTACAGGGTTGTTGTTTTTTTGTGGGTATATTATTACTCCTGCTCATGACACACTTATACCTATTCCTTTGCTTCCCCATACCCACAGGTTGTGGCAGGCACTTCTGCATCACGGTGGGCTGTTGTGCTTTGATTGACTATATTGCCCACTGCCCTACACTCACACACACACACACACACACTATTATCTGTTTTTGTTTTTTCTTTGTCTGGGACCTCCGGTTCCCCCTCTGTGGCCCTGGCGGGGAGAGACTCCTGTCTCTCTGCATATATCATATTATATGGTTGATTACCTCTTTCTTCCCGCGGCAGTGGGGGGACGGGGGAGAGAGCACCACGGGAATATTAATATTTTTTTTTCTTTTCTTCCCTTTGCTGCCTCTCCTCTCTCCCTCTCTGCACGCGGGTTCTACATTTGCGACCGACTGTTTGGTCAGATACGCGGTTTGGCGCGAGGTTCTGCCTCCTGTTTTATGCTGCCTTATTCAATGACCTTGTTCCTTGGTTTTGTCATATCTCTTGCCAGTAAATGGTACCATGTCATGCTGTGTTTATACTGTATGTTCGTTTATCTCGGTTCCCCATACGGGATCTGACTGTCGCTCTACAGGTCATGGGTGGCGGCGGGTTCCCCCTGAACATTGTTCTTCTGTTTCTTGCAGTCCTCTCTTGGACAGGTGGCGCTTCCCCCTGCATCAAGAGTATTTCATAATATTGGGGTGGTCACGGCTGCTGTCCTCCATTATTTGAGGCGGCCCGTTCCATTACCCGGTACCCACTCCAAGTGTTGTCCCCCCCCCTTTTTTTTTCTCTCTCTCTTTCTCCTCTATATTTCCCTCTCCTCTGCTCTTTGCCATGGCTCCTGTGTCGGTGCAGTGCCTTCCTTGTATGCGTCGCACCCTTACTGTCATCTCCTATAAACGTGAAAGGCCTCAATATCCCTGAAAAACGCTCTCATTTACTGAGTGATCTGAAACACCACAGGGCATCTATTGTCTATCTTCAAAAGACTCACTTTAAGGCGCCCAGTCCACCTACCTTACTTAATGCCCATTACCCGGTGGGGTTTTTCAGCAATAACATGAGGTCTAAATCCAGAGGTGTGGCTGTTCTTTTTGATAAGCACACGCGGTTTCTCGAGAAAGCTCATATGTCTGATCCGAATGGTCGTTTCTTTTTGTAAGGCACTATCGCGGATTCGCTTTATACTTTTGCTAATGTATATCTCTCCAACATACAGCAACACCGTTGCCTCTCCAAGATTCTTCTATTACTACGCCCCTTCCAAGAGGGTCTCTTGATCCTGGGCGGAGATTTCAATGTGGCTTTTGAACCCAGACTGGATACTTCCGAAGGGCACTCCTGCACTCCCCCACATGTCTCCCAAAAAATGAAAGCTTTACTCCATTATCTTCAGCTGGTAGATTGCTGGAGGGCACTTCACCCCTGCGATAGGGACTACAGTTTTTTCCTCCACTGCCAAGAGACTCTATACTAGACTCGACTATCTCTTTCTGCCATATTACTATCTCCCCAAATTGTTACGGTCTGATCACTTGGTCAGTTCACACACCATTGATAATGTCTTTGACCTCGACTCTGACCCGACCGACAGCGACGACATGGCGACTTAACAAATCACTCTTTACAGATCCAGTACTTCAGGCTGACACGCAATCACTTCTGACTATTCAACTATTTCACGGATAATGCCACCCCATACGTTTCCCCCCTAACTGTATGGGAGGCTCATAAATGTGTAGTTCGCGGACATTTCATCAAGGTCAGGTCTGAACAGAAGAAAGCAGCTGCGTCCGCCCTTGAGAAACTATATCACGACATTAGAACAAGCCCATAAAGATACTCTTACTGATGCTGCCTTGCAGCAGTTGGTCCTCCTACATTTCTCTGATCCCCAAAGAAGACAAGGACTTCCGCCCTATTTCCCTGCTTAACACAGATCTCAAATTATTCTCTAAAAATTTTACAGGTTGGATTGGTCCTTTTAAGTTTGCGGTCTTGGACCATATGGGTTTTGGACCCAACATGCAGCGCTGGGTCTCTTCCCTATATTCCCACTCGTCAACTAGGATTAGGGTTAATGGAGTGTTAACAGACTCCTTCCCCATCACAAATGGGACTAGACAGGGCTGCCCGCTCTCCCTCCTTTGCTTTTCATTTTATCCCTAGAGCCTTTCATGGAATCTATCCTGCAAAATGTAGACATTCGGGGCCTCCTAGTTGGTAAGGTCATGCACAAAATCTTAGGTTATGCAGACGACTTACTTTTTGTTGTCACGCAACCACTGTTATCACTTCCGGCTATTCTCTGTGAGTTTAACCCCTTCAGCACCGGGACGTACCTGGTACTTCCTGGTTACTGGTCACCGGTAGACCGGGACGTACCAGGTACGTCTCCTCCAAAAAACGCCCCCCACATCACCACGATCGCGGTGATCGTGGAGGCGCTGCTGCTACTGTCTGCCCAGGAGTCCTGGGCAGACAGCACAGCCTCTCTAAACCCGCCCCCAAGCCTACGATCACTCCCACGGAGTGATTTTGTAGGCAGAAACAGCGATTGCAGAAAGATCTGCAATCGCGGTTTCAGCTGCCACAGGCAGCTTCAGGGAAGGGGGGGGTGTTGAATGGGTCCCCACACAAGTGTGGGGGCCTGATCCAACACCCCCCTGCTGCCTGATCGCTCCATGAGAGCGTCGGTGCAGCGTTAACCCCTTCAATGCCGCAATCGCAGCAAAAACGAGCCCCCAGAAGTCCTCTGATCAGTCCTGTAGTACTGATCAGAGAGACTCCTCCCCTACAATCTCCAGTCTGTTGGAGATTGTGTCCCAGCTGCCAGAGGCAGCTTCAGGGACAGGGAGACAGGGTTCTTTGGTCTCCACATGAGTGTGGAGACCAGCCCCCCCACCCTCACCCTTCCTCAGTTAACCCCTACCCCCTCTTCCTCAATTAACCCCTTCAATGCTGCGATTGTGTATGACCCCCATCGCAGCATTGCAAGGGTTAATATTAGTCCCCACAAGCTTGTGGGGACTAAATACCAGTCAATGCTGTGCTTCAATGGAGCATCAGCATTGAAAGAGTTAAAAAAAATGTAAAAAATAATAATAATAAAAAAAATTAAGAAATAAATTAATTTAAAAAAATTAATAAAATAATAATAAAAAAAATAACAGCACTGACCTGAAAGTCCAGGGTGCTTCCAGGTCAAATGCTGGGCTGATCAGATCGCTCCTGGCCAATAGGAGTGATCGGATCATTATGGCAGCCCACGGATGACCCTGCTCTACAAAGAGAGAGGGGTCATCTAGGGTAATTATGAAAAAACACAAATTATTAATAAATGAAAAAATCATAATTATTACCTGATCACTTGTCGGTGACATTTTAAGTCGCTGATTATTGATCGGTCTCCCTGATTGATGTCAGCGGCCTAAACCTGTCACTTACAAGCAATCTGATAAAAAAAATATTTTAAAAAATGTAAATGCACATGTTCCAGTTTTGCCCTCATAGCTTCCTCAAAAAATGCATGAACCATGCATGTGAGGCCTTGTTGGACTCATGGGATGTTGGTGAACAAAATGTGGTACTTTCTTCCACTGTTGCACTTATGGTGTGCAAGAAATTCAGTGCAACATTGAAATGTATGCGTTAAAAACGCAATAAAATAATTTCCCTGTGAAGTTTGGCAGACTTCAGTGAAGAAATGGCTGGCTGAAAACTGTCAAAACTACCCTAGTTGAACACCTTGACTTGTCTACTGTTCATAAATATATACTTTTATGGGGTAATTTACATTGGGGGGCTTCCAAAATGTCCCAAATGGGATATGGGCCCAGGAAACCAATTTCTGAAAATTCCAAATGTGAAAACGAAAATGCGCATGTTCCAGTTTTGCCCTCCTAGCTTCCTCAAAAAATGCATGAACCATGCACGTGAGGCCTTGTTGGAACCGGGGGATGTTGGTGAACACAATTTGGTGTTTTTTTCTGCAGCTGCACATATTCTATACAAAATATAATATAAAATCTAAAGCAACATTGCAACATATGCAAAAAAAACAAAAAATATAAAAATACCTCAAAATTTGGCAGCAATTGGCGATAAAATCCCTGTTTGAAAAGTGTCAAAATGACCCTAGTTGTACACCTTGACTTATCTACTGTTCATAAACATATAATTTTGGGGGGATAATCAGTATCTGTGACAACTATTGCAGTTATTAGACTACCATGCCAAATTTGAAAAAAATTACATTTCAAAAACGTAATGCATGCCTTGCAATATTTGCCCTATACTGGTCAAAATAGATGAAAATCCTGGCCATGTTGGGTGGTTTCCAAATCAGGACAACTTAATGAATATATTTGGGATAATTTTTTCCCATTGGTTCAATGTGTGTACAATTTGTATGTATACAAAACTGTAAAAAAATGCGTTTTTTTCATTTTTTCCCCACTTTTTCCAGTTTATTTCAAATAAAACAATGTACTACCCAGCTTAATATGGTTTCAAATGAAAGCCCTACTTGTGCTGAAAAAAACAATATATGATTTGTGTGGGTGCACCAATTGAAAAGAGAGAAATTACAGTTGAAGAAAGACATGGCAAAAACACAAAAACGGCTCCGGTCCTTTAGCGACACCCTAGCTTAAAAATCCCGGTCCTGAAGGGGTTAAAGAATATGGGGGATTGGCTAATCTAAAAATTAATAATTCAAAATCCTGAACATTAATATGGCGACACTTGATGCCCTGAATCTGCGTTCCAGCTTCCCCTTCAAATGGTGTGAGGGAAAGCTAAGATACCTGGGTGTCCGGCTTACACGGGACTTGTTGGAGCTTTACCGACATAACTTCCTCCCTCTATTAGCAACCATTCAGAAGGACCTTAACACGTGGTCCCCTCAACACATATCGTGGTTTGGGAGAATTAGCACGCTCAAGATGGCTGTATTACCCAGGCTTTTATTTTTGTTCCAATCTCTCCCAATAGAGATTCTCCGGGCCTTTTTTACTTCGGTTCGATCCATGTATTTGTGATTCCTATGGTCTCGAGAACGTCCCAGAATTCAGTTTGCGACCTTATGCAGACCTAAATTGAATGGAGGCGCGGGTCTCCCAGACCCCCGTCTGTACTTTCAGGCTTGTCACCTTTTGCGGGCTTGGAGTTGTCCGATCGTCCTAAACATAAATTGTGGGTTGGTATTGAAGCCCAGGCGGCTTCTGTACCACTGCACCACCTCTTGTGGTTACTGCGCCATCAATCCCGAGCTTTTGCCTGCAACCACCCGTTTGTGAAGGCTACACTACTTGCGCTGCATTCTCTGCATTTATCGCACTCTCTGACGACGTATCCCTCACCCCTGACGCCCATCAGAAATAATCCCGACTTCCCACAAGGACAGGTTGCTGGCCCTTTTTTGTCTACCACGTTGACGGACAGGGCTCCGATTTCTGACTTCTTACTTGATGACAGATTACGACCATTGGACTCGATTCTGCCAGACAGACCACCCACTGTCCTCGACAAATTTCACTATTGTCAGTTGATTAGTTTTTTCTCTCTAAGTCCTCACGAAAACATACTATGACGCGTGCCCTTACTAATTTTGAGCTCTTATGCACTGGTCCATCCCTCCCGGGATTTGATATTATATCAACTTCTTTTGTGGGCGCAAAACACCGTCCCACTGCGTTTTCAAGGCTTCTGGGAACAGCTGCTACAGATTTCTTTAAGCCCAAAAGACTGGGACAAAATTTTTCTCCTCACCCATAAAAGCTCACGTAGTACTAAACTGCAGGAAACCTCTTACAAACTCCTGACCCGCTGGTATAGGTCCCCTGATATACTCCATGCTGCCTTCCCGGATTTGCCAGATACGTGTTGGAGATGTGGCTCAGGGGTGGGGTCGCTTTTACATTTATGGTGGGAGTGCCCGAGGATTGTTCCATTTTGGCGTCAGATCCATTCGCTCATGCCCAGGTTCACGGACCGTCAGATACCGTTCTCGCCTGCTTTGTTCCTTTCGCATCATACTGACCAATCGATCTCTAGTTATAGGAAGTCGATAGTGCCTCACATTCTGAACGCCGCAAAAGCCTTAATACCGCTTCACTGGAAAGATCCTCTGCCTCCTTCGTTTCGGGAGTGGATCTTGAAAGTAGAACACATCAGAACTCTGGAGGAGCTGGCCATGTCCTCTGATGATCAAAGTGAGAGGTATGGAATATATTGCAAGCCCCGATATTCAGTCCCTATTGGCGGTGTGAGCGGTCGCTTGCCGATGGGGGGCGCTGTGCCGGTTCATGGGAGCACTTTGTCCCCCCCCGGTTTTGTTTGCCGCCTTTCTCTACCCCCCTTGTCCTTCCCTTGTTATATCAAGGATGGTGTGTTTCTGCACCTCCACACTTATTCCCACCATAGCCTACTTCGATTAGCCCCTGAGGTCCCCTGTCTGGCCAGCACTTATGACTGGGCGGGAATCTGTCGATAATGTTCTTCCATTTGGTGGAACCTTCCATTTGGTGTGTCGATGTGGTGGGAAATATGATTTCTGTTCCTGCAATGTTCTTGACACTGTATGTGAACTATGTACTACTGTATCGGCCTACTGCGCTGAGCTCTATGTCTGCCTGTACTTTGTGGAGTTACGTGCCGTGTACCTCCCTTACTTTCTTCCTCAACCATTTTTTGTTCTTTAGTTGTGACAAAACATATATTTACAAAGAAATAAAATAAAAAAACAAATATAGTGTAGCACAGCGCTATGGAATTTGAATTTGATTTATATTTATTGTTTTATTGCTCGATTATAAGATGTAAGAAATCATTTTTATACTTTTATTTTGTTCTGCACATTTTAGGCCTGAATGCAACTTGAGTGCTAGGAACATATGGTATCAATTAAGTGACGTAGTTTAGAGGGTCTTCTGTGGAATGCCGGTGTATCATATGACTGTTCCAATAGGATTCCTTTACGTATACCCTAAACAAATGTAAAGGGGTATAAATTGGCATGACTACAAAGACAAGGTCTCTTTCTACGCTCTTTCCACGCTCTCATCTTCATCTCACCAAGATACTAAGCCTACAGTACCTTTAATCAACATTTGTTCCAGCATTGGTATTGTATGAATTGATAATTTGTCATCGAATAAACCTAATTAATAAGACATAGAAGCTGTGGTCTTGATTGCTGTTTGATCACTGGAGAAGCTTAGATATTCAAGACAAAAAATATTCTAACAAATTGACGAGCCAGCCAGTCTTTAGTCAGTTTTCTACGGCGAGCCTTTACTGCACGTTTGTTTTTTACTTTTCCTCTTCCGACAAAGGGGGGATAGTGTGCAGTTGTCTGAAGAGATCAAAGAGATCCTCTGACTAAAAACAAAAAAACCTAGCAGTGTGATCAGAAGAGTGTAATTCGACACTACCTGACCATTACCAGACCACGTGGTGAGAAGGAAGAGCATTCCAGAACTGTGTATCGTAGTGAGAGCAGACTGAGCAAGCAACTGATCTACGGTAAGTATGGATTTTGTTAATACTTTGTCTTCCGGAAGTAAACTTGAATTTACGTTTGTTCCTTATACGGCTAGTGATTCAGCTTTGTGGTATGATTTATGGCGTCAATGTGAAGATGCAAATAAGAAGATAGACAAAAAGATATTTTCTGGGAATAAGGATAAACACAAGTTGAGGAATGTAATGAAAATGATAAAGATTTTTAATACATTACTTGCTGGTGGTGATGATCTGACTAATAATGATGTTAGTCAAAGTAATTCACAGAGTAGTGACATGGTTAAAAATGAGATGCACAATGTGTGTGCAATAGAAAGGGAATGTCCTAAATGTGATTTATTAACTGAAGAGATTTCTGATTTGTCGGATTGCTTAGAAATTAAGAATTTGTTAATTACAAAATTGCAGAAAGATTTGAAACAAGTTTGTGTAATTACAAGGGGAGATACACAAAGACACAGCTTAATTCCAGAAAATGTAGAGGATGAACCAGAGGTCAGTTCAGAACAGGAACTGCAAAGGAAGAAGCTTAGAAATAAGGCGGCAAAACTAAAATTACAGATTCAAAGCGAATTAATGAAATTACTTAAAGAAATACCGCCGTATAATTCTAATTTGGATGCATTTGGTAATGCAGATGTATTTGAATCGAATACAGAGAAGCATAATTTGAATAATGAACTAAGAAACAGATTATTTAAAATTTGGTTACCTACGTACATGAGTAGAAGGTTAGTAGCTCCAATAAGTTCTCCTATAGTGGAAGATGATAAAATCATCCATGGAACAGATAAGGATAGACTCCAACAGTTGATTAAGTTTACAACTGGAAATGAAAATCCAACACTTGACATACTAGAAAACCTGAAACCTACAATTTCAGAGGATCCATTTTCTTTCTTGTTAAGATTTGAGCAGGCTTACAGATTAGTTTTTAACATTTCTGATGATGAATGTCCTGCCTCTATGATTCAAGTTTTTGTTAAAAAGTTTAACTACCTGGATCCTATTAGCATAGCAATTGCTTCGGATATGCAAACACTTGAGGATGCTGCTGCATTTATTGATAAAATCAGGAGAGAATGCAGACATGAAGGGGTTAAAATGAATGCGTCTGTAGTTAACATGGTTAATAGCAAGGATATAGGTAGAAAGGAGAGACCACATTTAATTCACCCCCCTTCTCCCCCTCAGGAATTTAAACATACCCAGATGCAGAATCCCAGGGGACACAGGTTTTGGAATAAAGAGTCTTTTCACTGTTTCTATTGCAAGAAACTGGGACATTTTAAAAGACAATGTCGCAAATTTCTCTATAATAAAAAATTAAAAGATCAAAGAAAATCAAATGGATTTGTTTACAGTTCAGATCCAAATGTATATACTAACATGGCTGTAACACCTCAAAGAGATTTACTTTACACTCCAATGATTAGGCAAATCAGGGAGATTGAAGTTAATAAAGAAGATTTACCTAATACAGGAACTACACAAGAATATGTTTGTTGTAAGTGTCGTGAGAGTTACAATACGTAGATATATGTTGATTCAGTATATAGGGAGCTAGTATAGCAATTAACTCTAATTCATACTGTATCCCTGCACTCTGTCTTCTATGAAGATGTTTTGAATAAGTTAATTTATTTATAAGAAAAACTATATGAACAACATCAGATGTGTTATATGTTAACGTTTTGTGTTTTGTTTTATTCTGTAAGTTAAGATCCTGTAATGTTATATGTTGTATATGTTAAGCTGCAACTACATTGTGTCCATCATTTGCAGAAGTACAAGTTAGGGATATTTCCTTTCTTGCTTCTCAGGTTGATTCAAAACCTGAATTTAGTTCATGAGAACAGGGTTTTGCGTCATGACTACAAAGGATTACTATGTATTGTATTGTATTGATCAAATATGTTTTTCCGTATTCAATTGAAGTATTAATTATTTACTATTGTCCATATTCTTAAATTCATCTCATGATCCAAATTCATGTGTTTGCTATAATAATTTGCTATTTGGTTATTTGATAAAATGATGCAGTCTGTAATGTTAATCAATTTAAACAATTTCTTAAGAATCATATTAGAACATTACATCGTGTTTTATAGTGAGGTGCTACAATAATAAAGGTGTTGTATCAGCTAAGATTTTGATGCTGCATATCTGTTGTGTTTTTTAGGTTGTATGTAAGAGTCGAATGGACAATGCAAATTATTAAAAATTCCATCATGGCAAAGACATCTGACATTCAAGGAGAGACAATCCTTTTTGTTTCTAGCAGTTCTGACGGCGACCATACTGATGATTGACGGTTCTAAGGAAGATCTACAGAGTCAAGAAGATCTACAGATTTGAAAACGAATTTATAGCCAATTTAACAATACTCAAGGGTTCCCAGACATAATTAAGAAGAAAAGAGAAATTGATGATTTCAATGGTCATGTGTGTTTTGGTGTAATGAAAGGGTACTTATTAGTTTGTAACATTAGAATTAACGTCACAAGACAAAGTAATGTGAGGTTAAATGTTACGATAGGGCCTAAATATTTATTTAGTTGGACTAAAGGGACCTACACACAAGATGATAAATTTGGGTTTTGGGAACATATCATAAACAAAGTAGTTTTATTGAGTATAGTAATAGAATGCAGTAATAATGTATGTGAAGGTACATGTTTAATACCCATGGCAGATAAAGAAGAAACATTATTCATTATGAGAGTATTGGGAGTACCTGTCAGTAGTACACAATTATTATTTTATAAATTAGAGTATCCTGATTTTGTTTTCTCCACAGATATGTCAGAACCGGAACAGTTAGATTTGTCCGCATGTTTACATTTTGTGTCCAAAATTATTTGTTTGTCTCATCAAGCTGAAACTATATATCATTCATGTTTTCATAACCAGAGCTCATGTTCAGGTACAATTCAAAGTGTGAAAACATCTAACGATCTTGTAACGCCTATAGAGAAAGGTAGAGTATGTGTACAGGTAATGTCTAATGGGGAATTGATTAAAGCGATGTTTCCTAAATGTACGCATACAGAAATATTATCGAAAGGTCTGTATTGTATTGATGGCGATCCAATAGCTATATATATATATGGAACTCAGATTAATGTTTCTCAAATTAATTCTCAAAAATTAAATGTTTTGCCACTACAGTTTAATTTATCACAAGTAAGTGAATTTCCATGGCAAAAGTGGGCAAATGAGATAAGGAAAGATGTAGGATTTTTAAATGTCTTGCAAAAACAATTAAAAGAAGCACAGATTGTATTTCAACATGAGCAAGGTAAACTCAAAAACATAGAACATGAATGGTCAATAGTCTCAGGTACATCTTGGTGGAAAAACTTTGCTAAGTCAACAGAAATTATGGCAAAATCATCTGTTGGCTCCGCTATCACCAATGTTTTGTTACATCCATTTATTATTGTTTTATTTGTGTCTTTTATATGTATTATGTTTCAAATATGTTTATTATGTAGAATAAGAAAATCGTATTTAACTATTAGAGAAAAGATAAAGCAAGGAGAGATGATATTAAGGGAAACTTTAAGACGTAGGATGCATCAGTCTTCCACAGATCCTTTTTTATAATATTATCGTTTACATATCTTCCTGCACTCACTGAATGTGATACGAATGTTGTATGAATGGACAGCAAACATTTATTTATGGTACATAACCATAAACAGGGGGAAATGTAAGAAATCATTTTTACACTCTTATTTTGTTCTGCACATTTTAGGCCTGAATGCAACTCGAGTGCTAGGAACATATGGTATCAATTAAGTGACATAGTTTAGAGGGTCTTCTGTGGAATGCCGGTGTATCATATTACTGTTCCAATAGGATTCTGTTACGTATACCCTAACCAAATGTAAAGGGGTATAAATTGGCATGACTACAAGGACAAGGTCTCTTTCCACGCTCTCATCTTCATCTCACCAAGATACTAAGCCTACAGTACCTTTTATCAACATTTGTTCCAGCATTGGTATTGTATGAATTGATAATTTGTCATCGAATAAACCTAATTAATAGACTTTGAAACTGTGGTCTTGATTGCTGTTTGATCACTGGAGAAGCTTAGATATTCAAGACAAAGAATATTCTAACAATGTTTCTATGTTGTTAAGTATTATATGTATTTTAATGTCTTGTCTTTTTTTTTATATCCATGAAAAAAAAAAATCTTAATAAAGAATGAGAAATAAAAAAAAAAAAAAAAATTGTACTGAATAGGAGTATGCAAATATAGCACACCTAGTGCGGCAGGGGATCCAAATGTAATGTCTGTAAAATGTATATCTTGTATATGCAATTGAAGATAGAAGAGGCTTTTAAAAAATGTAATGTTGTATACATTTGCTATTGCAGAGGGGATTTTTTTTACTATGATATATTAACCTAAAAGAAAAACAGTGACCCTGCTTGGGTGTAAATATATGTTTTAAGATATAAGATGTCATGTAATTATCTGCTATTCAAAACAATAAAAGTGGATTAAACTTCAAAAAAAAAAAACAAAAAAAAAAAAAAAAAAAAAGAAGAGACAATCCTTTTTGTTTCTAGCAGTTCTGACGGTGACAATACTGATGATTGACTGTTCTAAGGAAGATCTACAGAGTTAAGAAGATCTACAGATTTGACAACCAATGTATAGCCAATTTAACAATACTCAAGGGTTCCCAGACATAATTAAGAAGAAAAGAGAAATTGATGATTTCAATGGTCATGTGTGTTTTGGTGTAATGAAAGGGTACTTATCAGTATGTAACATTAGAATTAACTTTACTAGACAAAGTAATGTGAGGTTAAATGTTACGATAGGGCCTAAACATTTATTTAGTTGGACTAAAGGGACCTACACACAAGATGATAAATTTGGGTTTTGGGAACATATCATAAACAAAGTAGTTTTATTGAGTATAGTAATAGAATGCAGTAATAATGTATGTGAAGGTACATGTATAATACCCATGGCAGATAAAGAAGAAACATTATTCATTATGAGAGTATTGGGAGTACCTGTCAGTAGTACACAATTATTATTTTATAAATTAGAGTATCCTGATTTTGTTTTTTCCACAGATATGTCAGAACCGGAACAGTTAGACTTGTCTGCATGTTTACATTTGTGTCCAAAATTATTTGTTACAGAAATTATGGCAAAATCATCTGTTGGTTCCGCTATCACCAATGTTTTGTTACATCCATTATTGTTTTATTTGTGTCTTTTATATGTATTATTTTTCAAATATGTTTATTATCTAGAATAAGAAAATCGTATTTAACTATTCAAGAAAAGATAAAGCAAGGAGAGATGATATTAAGGGAAACTTTAAGACGTAGGATGCATCAGTCTTCCACAGATTCTTTTTTATAATATTATCGTTTACATATCTTCCTGCACTCACTGAATGTGATACGAATGGGATACGAATGTTGTATGAATGGACAGCAAACATTTATTTATGGTACATAACCATAAACAGGGGGAAATGTAAGAAATCATTTTTATACTTTTATTTTGTTCTGCACATTTTAGGCCTGAATGCAACTTGAGTGCTAGGAACATATGGTATCAATTAAGTGACGTAGTTTAGAGGGTCTTCTGTGGAATGCCGGTGTATCATATGACTGCTCCAATAGGATTCCTTTACGTATACCCTAAACAAATGTAAAGGGGTATAAATTGGCATGACTACAAAGACAAGGTCTCTTTCTACGCTCTTTCCACGCTCTCATCTTCATCTCACCAAGATACTAAGCCTACAGTACCTTTTATCAACATTTGTTCCAGCATTGGTATTGTATGAATTGATAATTTGTCATTGAATAAACCTAATTAATAAGACATAGAAGCTGTGGTCTTGATTGCTGTTTGATCACTGGAGAAGCTTAGATATTCAAGACAAAGAATATTCTAACATAAGACAAGGTTTTTTTCAGAGCAAGTGCTCTGAAAAATACCCCTCGTCTTATGATCGAGGTCTTCTAATCAGACCTCAAATAGAGGTCAGACTATGAGACTAAGACCCAGTTTCCCAGCAGCGCTGCAGGGGACCTGGATTCTCCTGTCTGGTAACCTCAGCTGCTGCTGGCACTTCCACCGAGGCTTCTATCACTGAGCGCTAGCGAAAGTACGTGCATCGCGCATACCTTCCCGACTGCCAAAGAGGAGATTTCCCTGCAGCGGCGCGGGGAATTCCCTTCTCTGGCAGCCGGCGAACGTCCGCTCGATGGACACAGACAACCCCCACTACTGCTGGCACTTCCACCGGGGCTTCTATGACGGAGCACCTGCGTCACATGAACTTCGGGTGCTCAGTCATAGAAGCACCGTCGGAACTAACACTGGCCTCCACCAGCTGGTAAGAAGCACTGGTCGGGGGGGGTGTCTTATATGGGGGAGGCATAAGGCTTTTCTGGAGGCAGAGTGCCCCATGAAATGCCTTTTAACCACCTGTATGCCACTCTGCATCCACAAATGCTTTTTAACCACTATATGCCACTCTGCTTCCAGAAATGCCTTATACCCCCCTATATGTCCCATGATATGCCCCTGGCATATAGGGGTATAATGCATTTCTGAGGTCAGTGGCATATAGGGGGTATAAGGCATTTCTGGAGGCAGAGTGGCTTATAGGGGATAAAAGGCATATCATGGGGCAGAGTGGCATATAGGAGGGTATAAGGCATATCAGGGAGGCAGAGTGGCATATAGGGGGGTATAAGGCATTTCTGGGGCAGAGTGGCAAGCCTAGGGGCAGATGTGCATAACTGGGAGGGCAGGTTGGCAAATAAAAGGAAATAAAAACAAAAAAATGTTCTCAATCATAGCTTTTATTAAATATGAAAAAAATGTTTTTTGTATAAATTAATATTCAGGTTTTGGGAGGTCGTCTTATAATCAGGCAAATACAGTAATAATCTAAATATCCTTATGGTTTTAATATGCACCAATTGCACTCACATATAATCAAAAAAAGGGACTTCAAAAGATCTTTGCTAAATAAGGGAGACCTTTGAGATCTCTAACAAATGCATAGGAGCAGGAGAAACAGAGAAAGCACAATATAGTGAAATATTGTATGAAACCTTGATTATTAATATGCATCAAATGCACTCATGTGAAATCAAGGGATAAGAAGGCACCTTAAAGACAAATATGCAGGTATCTTCTTTATAATGGAGGAAGCTTCAAAACACGCAGGAAAAAAGAAAACTCCCCTCTGTAAAATCTGTTTTACAAAAAAAAAAAAATTGGCCACACCTCCCATTGGGGGGGGGTGTTTGCTTTCCGACAACACTCAAAGGGTTACCAGAGGATTAGCAAAGCTGAAATCAGAACTCCTCCCTTCATTTTAAAATGACTTAACTGGTTTATATGTGTGTATATACACTAAAGATTTAAGCTTCAATTAACCCTTATACGCTTTCTTATATGCTTAGGGCTTCACTATTGGTACACCTATTGTAAAAGGGAGATCACTCAATTGTATAGCAATATTAACAAATATTATTACAAATCATCATTTAACACACACAGTGGTTGGAAAAACAGTAATCCGTAGAAAGGGACCAAGTGTTCATGACTACTAAACTACTGGAAAGGGCATCTGAGAGACCAATCAGGGGCCTACAAACAGGGATATGGGGGTGAATTAACTGATAAAAACAGAAAATTGAGTCTTAGTCGAGTACTAGTGGCTACCAGGAATTTTCTGCTCATACCAATTTATGGAACACATTGGAGTTATGACATTAGCCAGGAGATCAGTGCAGCTTTAGAATCAAGGAGGTTCAAAGGTTAACCCCTTCAATCCCAGGGGTTTTTGGTACCTCAAAGCCCAGAGCAATTTTGCCATTTTGGGGGTATGTCGGTTTAACGATTATTCTCTGTTCCTGTGAATAGTGTACCCATGTAAACTATATATTGTTTTTTCAAGGACATCCATAGTTGGATGATTAGCTGAAAATTTAGAATGAGAAATTTAGTAAAAACTAGCGAAGATTACAAAAATAAACTAATTTTTTTTTACATTTTACCTCTGAATCCTCACAAAATTAGGTAAAGTGATGGAAAATCCCCTCCAAGTTTATTAATTCAGGTGTCCTGATTTCAAAAATACCTAATTTATAGAGATTTTCCAGACTTTCCCAGCACCAGGGAGCATACTATAAGGTGTACAATTTTGTATAATTATTATGCCTATGGCTTAACGGGTTTGGGGGTTGTGAACGGGGGCAGGAGGGTTATACTGGCTAGATGTTATGCTAGGGCAATGGGAAGTAAGGTTTTTTAATAATTTTTTATTATTTTTTTTATATATATTTTTTTAAAAAAATTTAATTTTATTTTTTTTTACATTTTTTTTAATTTTTTATATATTATTTTTACACAGAAATGGTTAGAGGTCCTCCTAGGGACCTGCTGAACATGCCAGTGATGTCACAATTACATCACAGCTCACATTATAATTTTTTTGTATTATTTATATTATTATTTTAATGATTTATTTAATATTATTTTTTAAATGAATTAACTTGTTTTTTTCAGCTTTTCTCTTTCAGGACGGGAGGGGGGGGTGAGAGAGAGGGTTTCTCACTCCCCTCCCCGCGATCCCCCTGCACCGATCACACTGTGATCTCTATGCAGGTCCTCACAGATCGCAGCGTCTCTGTGCCTCATCGGAGGGCAGGATATCCCCGCGGGGGATATCCTGTCCTCCGATGACCTTCCGGGTTACGTCAGCAGTGACACAACCCGGAAGGGAATGCCCGATCGTGCGTTTGCAACTGCGCGATCGGGCACTTTCAACCGTAACAGCTTACCGGCTTTCATGCTGGTAGCTGTTACGGGAGATCGGGAAGCAGAAAGCCGGCGATGCCGGCTTTTGCTGCCAGGGGGGAGTCCAGGCTGGTCTCCCGTGGAGCGGCAGGGATGTGTCCCTGACGCTGCACGAAAGGCTGAACGTACCGGGACGTCCATAGGGGTTTCTTTGTGGGCGTTTTTTGGACGTCCCGGTACGTCTATAGGGGAATGAAGGGGTTAAAATACCATAAGAAATAATAACGCACCCAAACCCTGGGTTTACTGAAGCCTTCCAATTCAGCATTGCACTCACGTTGTTGGTTGGTGTTTGTGTTTTGTAATATTTTTACTTGCGATTGTGTGGTTCTTCTGATTTCTGCTTTCAACCACTGATTGGGCAGAAGGGTTTGTACTTTTGATTTCAATACTGTATATATCTTTGGTTTTCCTGTAGTTAGATGCTTGTTTGGTGATTAAAGTCACCAGGTAAGACTGAAACATGAAGTTTGAATATGCCACATCTTTAATATAGTATTGGTGATTTTCTACAAAAGTTCCTAGCGTGCTCATCTCTATGTAATATATACTGTGTACTTATATGTATATATATTGTGGAAATCTCTTATTTTCATGTACTTGTTTAACATTTTTATACCCTATTAATTAATGCAGTTAATCACAAAAGTGATTTATATATGATGGACATATCCCTGTGGCCCAAAGAGTCAAGTTTTACTGTTCATTACCTGCCCCTTCTTTGTGTCTGATGACATCATGGCTGACCAGATCTGAAAAGAACAGTGCATATTTTGAATGGTGACTGGTTGGACATTGATTCCAAGGTCCCTCTCCAAGAACGTAACCAACTGTAGAAACAAAATACAGTCAAAATAAATATAGAATCTGGACTGAAATGACTAGAGATGGGGGGATGGGGAAACAAAAATTGGGAAAAAACATCTTTTTCCATTTTTTTCCTCAAAAGCCGTTTTTTTTTTCTCCAGAAAAATTAAAAAAGAAATATGGAGTGTGGAATATGTTGAATATTAATATGTTTATGGCTTGGTATAACATCTTCACCATCATGAAAGACTGAGACTTTATGTAAAGTCTCAAATCATTGCAAATTCTCTGAGCAAACCCTGGAATACAATTAAAATACTAAGAATGCAATTCTCAAATAAGAGCAATATGTATTTTTGTCTGTAAGGACGCTAGAGGGAAAAAAAGGTTGTTTAGTTTGGCTGTGGCCAGGCTTCATCTTGTTTGTATACGTAAGTTAATTGTTGGTATATAGTAGTTGATAGTTTCTGTCCTCTTCAGTAAGGCCTTAATTGACAGGCAAGAAGTTAAATTTGGTTGAAAAATGTGGTTATCTTTATAACCTTTATCTAAACTATTCCTGTTTAGTTCTCCTCATCACAGTGTAACGCTTACCTATAGTCTGTTGGGCCAGTAAATTGTTTTGTCCTATCTTCCTTTCAGTAAAATGGTGAGACCAACATCCTCTTCTTATGTATAGTTGAAATGTCCTTAATATATACAGACCTTGTTCCATTTGTAACAAACAAAGTTTTAGAAAAGCAGAAAAGACATGTGATCCCAATTCATGTGACTACACCTGGGCTGATTGTTTTATTTTAACCCCTTCATGACAACGGCTGGTTTAATTTTTTGTACCCTTCGTGACAATGGCTGTTTTAACATTTCTGCGGTGCTCGTGTTTAGCTGTAATTGTTTTGTGTTCAGCAACATCTCCTGAGTACAGTGATACCACCCATGCATTGGTTTGCCTGGCTGTTTTGGGGCAAAAGGGCCGCATTTGGGGCATGTGCATTTGTCAATGTTGAACTTTTTTGTTCTATTTGGTAAATCTTTGAGCCTGGCCAATTCAGGGTGCCCTATAAAACCATTTATTTATTTTTTATTAGTATAAACAAAGACATACAAACATAAATAATAAACGAGAAAGAAAGATACACAATGACCCAATTACAACAAATTATGCATAGATATACACAGATTATGTATAAATACAAAATACCGGTGTATATATGACGACATATCGACATTGAGTCATTAACCCCTTCAGGACCGGGATTTTGATACTAACGTGTCGCTAAAGGACCGGAGCCGTTTTTGTGTTTTTGCCATGTCTTTCTTCAACTGTAATTTCTCTCTTATCAATTGGTGCACCCACACAAATCATATATTGTTTTTTTTAGGACAAGTAGGGCTTTCATTTGAAACCATATTAAGCTGGGTAGTACATTGTTTTGTTTGAAATAAACTGGAAAAAGTGGTGAAAAAATGAAAAAAACGCATTTTTTTACAGTTTTGTATACATACAAATTGTACACACATTGAACCAATGGGAAAAAATTATCCCAAATATATTCATTAAGTTGTCCTGATTTGGAAACCACCCAACATGGCCAGGATTTTCATCTATTTTGACCAGTATAGGGCAAATATTGCTAGGCATGCATCGTGTTTTTGAAATGTAATTTTTTGCAAATTTGGCATGGTAGTCTAATAACTGCAATAGTTGTCACAGATACTGATTATCCCCCCAAAATTATATGTTTATGAAAAGTAGATAAGTCAAGGTGTACAACTAGGGTCATTTTGACACTTTTCAAACAGGGATTTTATCGCCAGTTGCTGCCAAATTTTGAGGTATTTGTATATTTTTGGGGGGTTTTTTGCATATGTTGCAATGTTGCTTTAGATTTTATATTATATTTTGTATAGAATATGTGCAACTGCAGAAAAAAACACCAAATTGTGTTCACCAACATCCCCCGGTTCCAACAAGGCCTCACATGCATGGTTCATGCATTTTTTGAGGAAGCTATGAGGGCAAAACTGGAACATGTGCATTTTCGTTTTCATATTTGGAATTTTCAGAAATTGGTTTCCTGGGCCCATATCCCATTTGGGACATTTTGGAAGCCCCCACTGTAAATTACCCCATAAAAGTATATATTTATGAACAGTAGACAAGTCAAGGTGTTCAACTAGGGTAGTTTTGACAGTTTTCAGCTAGCCATTTCTTCACTGATGTCTGCCAAACTTCACAGGGAAATTATTTTACTGCTTTTTTAACGCATACATTTCAATGTTGCACTGAATTTCTTGCACACCATAAGTGCAACAGTGGAAGAAAACACCACATTTTGTTCACCAAGATCCCCTGATTCCAACAAGACCTCACATGCATGGTTCATGCATTTTTTGAGGAAGCTATGAGGGCAAAACTGGAACATGTGCATTTACATTTTTTTAAATATTTTTTTTATCAGATTACTTGTAAGTGACAGGTTTAGGCCGCTGACATCAATCAGGGAGACCGATCAATAATCAGCGACTTAAAATGTCACCGACAAGTGATCAGGTAATAATTATGATTATTTCATTTATTAATAATTTGTGTTTTTTCATAATTACCCTAGATGACCCCTCTCTCTTTGTAGAGCAGGGTCATCCGTGGGCTGCCATAATGATCCGATCACTCCTATTGGCCAGGAGCGATCTGATCAGCCCAGCATTTGACCTGGAAGCACCCTGGACTTTCAGGTCAGTGCTGTTATTTTTTTTTTTATTATTATTATTTTATTATTTTTTTTAAATTTTTTTTTTAATTTTTTTTTTATTATTATTATTATTATTATTATTTTTTTTTACATTTTTTTTAACTCTTTCAATGCTGATGCTCCATTGAAGCACAGCATTGACTGATATTTAGTCCCCACAAGCTTGTGGGGACTAATATTAACCCCTGCAATGCTGCGATGGGGGTCATACACAATCGCAGCATTGAAGGGGTTAATTGAGGAAGAGGGGGGGTAGGGGTTAACTGAGGAAGGGTGGGGGGGGGTCTGGTCTCCACACTCATGTGGAGACCAAAGAACCCTGTCTCCCTGTCCCTGAAGCTGCCTCTGGCAGCTGGGACACAATCTCCAATAGACTGGAGATTGTAGGGGAGGAGTCTCTCTGATCAGTCCTACAGGACTGATCAGAGGACTTCTGGGGGGTCGTTTTTGCTGTTGCTGGTCTGCCTGGGCTTTCAGGCAGACCACCAGCAGCAGAGCCCCCTACAAAACGGGAATTAACCCCTTCAATGCCGCGATCGCGGCATTCAATGCCGCGATCGCGGTATTGAAGGGGTTAACGCTGCACTGACGCTCTCATGGAGCGATCAGGCAGCAGGGGGGTGTTGGATCAGGTCCCCACACTTGTGTGGGGACCCATTCAACACCCCCCCCCTTCCCTGAAGCTGCCTATGGCAGCTGAAACGGCGATTGCAGATCTTTCTGCAATCGCTGTTTCTGCCTACAAAATCACTCCGTGGGAGTGATCGTAGGCTTGGGGGCGGGCTTAGACAGGCTGTGCTGTCTGCCCAGGAGTCCTGGGCAGACAGCAGCAGCAGCGACCCCGCGATCACCGCGATTGTGGTGATGTGGGGGCGTTTTTTGGAGGAGACGTACTTGGTACGTCCCGGTCTACCGGTGACTGTTAACCAGGAAGTACCAGGTACGTCCCGGTACGGAAGGGGTTAAAGAATAATCATAACATCAGACACAAACTAAAAATGGGCCAGGATAAAAAATTCCAGATTTTATTGAATTTATGGAGTCTCTGCTGTGCTTGGAAAAATCCATGAAACATTCATATTTTATTTGATTGATTACATTTTCCATGGATATTGATGTATTTTGTTGCCATTTCCTCGCAATACATATTTTCATGGCCAAGAGGCACTGTATAATCAGTGCTCTTTGATTGAAAGATAAATTGGCCAAATCTAGATGCAAAAGAGCTGGAGTCATAATAATAACTTTATCAATAATTACTGAAACTAACACAAATAGATCGTTCCAAGATTGCAGAATCACGCTACAATCCCACCAGATATGTCTTAAAGTTCCTTGTTCCAGGTTGCATCCCCATTTTACCGGAGAATAATTCTGATTGTATTTAACTAGCTTTTATAGTGTAATTCTATCATGTTCAAACAGTGGGAAGCTCTATTTATTTCCACTAAGCTATTTATCCACTGGGTTTTGTCAATATTGCCAGGAAATCAGTGCTTTAATACATATTGGGGTTTCTATTTCCTCCATTAGCAGGTAACACCTCCTTAGACATTTAGTGATTATCTCAAGTGAAAATAATCCATTGATCTGTTGGCTTAGTACCAGTGTTTTGCCAACAAATAAAATGGACCTTATATAATGTCTAATTCTTAATACATTAAAGAATTCTGTATTACCAAAATTAAATTCCCCGGAAAGTTGTTGAAAAGATTTTATATCTTTTAAATTCAGTATATCTTAATTCTTAGGTTTCTAAAGCCACTCCACTTTCTAAGACTCAACTGGGGAATATTATTTTGAAATATTTCTAGTGGGGCTGTTGAAATAATTTAGTTTTTCATACCTGTGCGGCGTTTAAAGGAGTTCCAGAATTCCATGGTACTTTTAAGTGAAATAGGGAGGGATTTTGTCACAATAATTGATCTGTCCTGTCGCAGCCATAGCAGGCATTCTAAATTTGTCATCCCCGTTAGTTCTTGCTCTATATGAGACCATGCTTCATTATAGCTGAGTTTGTATTGTAATTTCAAGATATGAGTTAGCATGCTAGCTTGAACATACCTCCCCAGGCATACCTCCCCAGGCATACCTCCCCATTTATCTTACTTGCATATAAGATTTTCCTTGAAATCCTAGGTTTTTTCTCTGCCTATATGAATTAGGGCTGATAAAATCGATAATAATCGATAATGAAAATCGTTGTCAACGATTTTCATTATCGATTAGTCGAATCGATTTTTATTGATTATAAAAAGAGTTTTTTTTCAGAGCAAATGCAGAGATCGGATTATAGCACTAGACTCCAGATCCCCCGCAACGCTGCAGGGGACCTGGATTCTCCTCACTGTCGGACGGTCTCTCACTTCCGTCTCTCTCCCACCTCCCATACACCCCTCTGACTCCTCCGCCCTCCCATACACTGCTCTGCCTCTCTCCCGGCTCCCTGGTATTTTGTGAACCTCCGTTGCTGACAGGAGGGAGAGTGGAGTATGGGAGGGGGGAGGAGGCAGAGTGGAGTATGGGAGGAGGCATAGTGGAGTATGGGAGGGGGGAGGAGCCAGAGTGGTGTATGGGAGGGGGGAGGAGGCAAAGTGGTGTATGGGAGGGGGGAGGAGGCAAAGTGGTGTATGGGGGGGAGGAGGCAAAGTGGTGTATGGGAGGGGGAGGAGGCAAAGTGGTGTATGGGAGGGGGAGGAGGCAAAGTGGTGTATGGGAGGGGGGAGGAGGCAAAGTGGTGTATGGGAGGGGGGAGGAGGCAAAGTGGTGTATGGGAGGGGGGAGGAGGCAGAGTGGAGTATGGGAGGGGGGAGGAGCCAGAGTGGTGTATGGGGGGGGAGGCAAAGTGGTGTATGAGAGGGGGGAGGAGGCAAAGTGGTGTATGGGAGGGGAGGAGGCAATATATTAACTATATCAGGGGGTCATAAAACATATCTGGGGGCAAAAAGGTATATCAGGGGTCTCAGTTGCATATCACTGGCATATAAGGAGTATAAGGCATATCAGGGGGCACAGTGGCATATCAGGGGGCACAGTGGAATCTGGCATATAAGAGCTATAAGGCATATATGGGGGCAGAGTGGCAAGCTGGGGGGCAGATGTGCATAACTGGGGGCAGTTTGGTAAATAAAAGAAAATATAAACAAGGTTTTTTTTCTCATTGTTTTTATTAAATATGAAAAATAGTTAACATATGAATTAATATTTACTAATAACTTTGTATTAAAACCTAGTTTGAGAAACACCGTGTTTGGGTTCTTGTAGCTTTTATTATTATGTCAGTAAAATAAGAAGGTGAATAGAGAGAGGCCATTGCAATAAAGAGATGAAAGTGTAAATTGTAAGTTTTTTATTACATTATTTTAAATTTAAAAAAAATGCATTTTTTATCTGATTAATCGAAAAAATAATCGGCCAACTAATTGATTATTAAAATAATCGTTAGTTGCAGCCCTAATATGAATCTTTAAATATTTTTTGGAAATGTTTGTATCCAAGGCATCGAGAGTCTAATTGGTATCATCCTAAAGAGTTTTTGTTTTATAAATCCCCTATCTTAATCCCCTTGATTTCCCCATTGTTCCTGATCCTAGACACGAAAGGCTCTATAGTGAGGACATATAATAAGGGTGCCAGAGGACATCCCTGTCTAGTACCATTGTGGATGCTAAACCAGTGCGAGACAAACCCCTGGGCTATCAATAAGCAGTTGGCTTATTATATAGGGACATGACTGAATCTATAAAATCCTCACCAATACCAAAACTACGTAAAGTCTCCTCCATAAAACTCCAACTGACCCTATCGAACGCATTTTCCGCGTCTAGGGCCAGGAACACCGCTGGGACTTTGTATGCAGATACATATTCCACAAGATCAATAATTTTGCATGTGTTATCATTAGATTGTCTGCCCTTAACGAAGCCAGTTTGATCCTTATGTATTAACTGGGGAATTACCATTTTCAGACGCTCAGCGAGAATGGCCGAATATATGTTCGTATCAGTATTGATAACAGATATCGGTCTAAAATTGGCCATTATTGTACTCTTTCCCCGGTTTTAATTTCGGAAGAATGGTTGCCTCCAGCATTTTGAAAGCACTTAGTTTAAAACCATTTATTTTTGAAAACTAGACACCCCAGTGTATTTCAAATGCTGGTATTTTAACTCTTTCCATGCACTAATTCTACCACCAGCCTTTGTCAAAGTTTACAGTAGTATTTATTGTGTGTATTTTTCGACAAAGCCCGTACATGTACGGGCTTGCAGTGCAACGTGATAATGACAAAATGACAAAGCCCGTACATGTACGGGCTTCTGTTAAACAGCTGCATCGACGGCTTTGCAGCATCCACAGAAGCATCACAAGTGAAAGCCCTCCCCGGAAGAAAAACGGCCGCCGTCGCACCGATCATCAAAGATCGTGACGGCGCCTGGCTAAAACAGCTTAGGAACCCCTATTTGCCCCCCCCACCCAGGTATGCCTTATACCCCTCATATGCCACTATGCCTCCCTAATATGCCTTTTAACCCCAATATGAATATAAATACTAGACCCTGCTGCCAATAAATATTATTAGCCCGTGCGGCCAATATATGTTAATATTAGCTCCTGCTGCCAATATATATATATATATATATATATATATATATATAAAGTCCAAAAATAGTTACCGGCACTCCAGGGACTTTGCAAATGACCACACAAACAACTTCGGTTTTCAAGTCAACGTTTCAGTCTTGTTTATTACAGACATTCATCAGGACATGACAAAAAACCAAAAGCAAGTCAAATTTATATCCTAAAACAACATAATTAGCAAGACTTACCACACCTGTGGTGCTAGGAGTGTCTGAACCCGGCGTGTACCATCCCCCAGTGCGCATGTGCAGACTTCAATCTATGTACTGGCAACATGTATATTTAAACTGCAAGGAATCTGTATAGTACAAATCTAATATACCGGAATCTCAACCTCTATATATGCCTTTATAAATGTGTATGTATTATTGTGCTCAACGAGTCAACTGTGATTACTATACTGAAATTGATAAATATAGAGGCAAATATGTATAGTGTTAAAAGTGTTTAAAAAATATGTAAAAAATTATGTAGAAAATGTGATGTGAACAACTAATATGAAACCACAGGTGTGGTAAGTCTTGCTAATTATGTTGTTTTAGGATATAAATTTGACTTGCTTTTGGTTTTTTGTCATGTCCTGATGAAAGTCTGTAATAAACAAGACTGAAACGTTGACTTGAAAACCGAAGTTGTTTGTGTGGTCATTTGCAAAGTCCCTGGAGTGCCGGTAACTATTTTTGGACTTTATATTATTTACTGCTGCAGTTATTTGGCACCGGGCAGAAACTTGGCATTTGGAGTGCAATTGTTAATTTTGGACTTTGTATAATAGGAGAAGCAGCTCCTCATACAATTAGCACCCCCATATTATATACATATTTATCTGATATACAGGACGGATCTACACACATAGTGCTGATTTGTATTTGAAGCATATATACTGTGGAAGTTTGTGGCTTGAAGATCACTGATGCAAATTGATATAATAGGCTATATATATGGAAGTATATGGACTCTGGAAGGTTGCGTTTTGAAGATTTCTGGTGTGAATTGATATAAGTTACACAATGGAAGATTTTTTGCAACAAGCTGGAGCATTGGCTACACAAGCTGATACATTGTATTTTACGGAAGATGAAGCACAAAATATACTGTGGGACACTACCAGTCTGGAATTACCAATTAACACGAGTAGTAAGGATTTGGGTACACAGCTGTTACGTCTAAAGAAAAAAGAAATAGACTTGGATTTACACGGATTATTCCTCTCTGATTATTATAAATCTAAACAAATCCCTAGAGGTTTTCGTGTTAACAATATACCCACTATTGGTCGGATGAAACCTCAAGTATGTAAAGACTGGATCGCAGTATTAAATAAGTGCTCACTGGATTTAATGCTGATTATTATTAAAGATGTGAAAATGGATTTGATTAATATAAGACAACAGATATCTGCACTTGAGGCTCAGCATACAGCAATATTAACCTCTTCAGAAGGTACAGCAACCATTCTGAAAATAACAGAGGAAGCTGTACGCTATAAAGACGAATTGGTTAAATTTAAGAGACAAAAGATGGAAAAGGTCAAGGCAGATTACCAAGAACATAGAGTCTATAAATGGTTATCAGGAGAGAGAGGAAGACCATTTAGACCCCGTAGGAAAATCATAAAACCTAGGATTGCTACAATCGATATTACATCAGCTGAGTCAGCATCAGAAACAGAAGGAAGCACACCTCATGATAAGAATAATTTTTTAGGGGCACCGACTATAACAACCTTGGAAGGTATACAGACCAGAAGTCAGTCAAAAGAAGACGGCGCACGAGGAGAAGCCAGAGGACAACTAAACACCAGGGGCAGGGGACGCCCCCCACGCAGGAGATAATACCTATATACAATCTCTCTGATCGCGTTTTGACTAAGGAAGAGCAGTACCTGTTGACTAAAGGTCTTTCATTTGTTCCGACCCAGAATATGAATTTATTTAATTTTCAATTGGAATTATACCAATTTGGTCGGTCCATGAGGTTAAAGGAATTTTTTCATACACATAAAGAACGTGATCAACATCGAGATGAGACTAAAAGAACAATGTTCAAACCCAAAAGTACGTTTGATCCACCCCCAATACAACCTACAATCAGAACGTTCCTAAATACAGTAAAAGAGGAAGTTATGGAGAAAATATATTCAACAAAACCATGTCAGCATAACTTAACAAGAAAGGAACAACTAGAACTAAATAATTTGAGACAAGATACTACCATAGTGATCCGCCCAGCGGACAAAGGAGGGGGTATTGTAATCCAAAATTATTTAGATTACGCTACAGAGATACGATCTCAATTATCAGACAAAACAACATATAAACTAATCCAAGAGGATCCCACTAATATCATAAAACAGAAATTGGAGGAATCGTTGCAGTATGGATTACACATGAGTTATATTACAATGGATGAATACAATTTTCTATTGACTACTCACCCGAGAATACCAGTAATATACACGCTACCCAAGATTCATAAAAATTTACAGCAACCACCGGGGAGACCAATAGTTTCTGCCATTGGGGGAATCTTAGAACCAGTGGCGAAATGGCTTGATTTCCAGTTTAAAGAATCAGTAGAAGCCATACCCACGATTTTGAAGGACACCAATACTCTGATTACACATTTGGATAAAATGGATATGGACATGGAAGATATAGTCCTAATATCTATGGATATCAGTAGTTTATACACAGTAATCCCGCATGAAGAGGGGGTCGAAGCAATGAGAAGTTTGTTGTCTGAGTCATTACATTATAATGGACCTCCGATTGAATTTGTTTTAGAATTACTAACATTAACCTTACAATTGAATTATTTTAGGTTCGAAAATGATTGGTTCATGCAACTATCAGGCACATCCATGGGAGCAGCTATGGCTCCTATGTATGCTAATGCCTATGTTTATGGGGTGGAGAAAGTCTATTGGCTGGACAAATATAGTGAGAATATCGTCAGATATTTCCGATATATCGACGATATTCTCATTATATGGAAAGGTACGGAGGAAGAAGCTAAGAAATTTGTACAGTATATTAACGAATTACCTACACCGATTAAGGTTACTTCACAGATACATAAATTTAGGATCCAATATCTGGATCTAGAAATTTATATTGTAGATAATAAATTAAATTATACATTATACACTAAACCCACTGATCGTAATACTATCCTACACGCCAAAAGTGCACATCCCAAACATTTAATTAGGTCTCTACCATATTCTCAATTTTTGCGGGTGTTTCGCAATAATTCTGATGTAACTAACACAGAAAAACAATTAGAATATATGCAACATAAATTTTTGGCAAGGGGATATACACAGGACCTGTTACAACAATCCCTGAGGGAAGCTAGATTAGGTCACAAAGAGAAGACGAC
The DNA here is from genome assembly GCF_027358695.1 of Spea bombifrons. Lineage (NCBI taxonomy): Eukaryota > Metazoa > Chordata > Amphibia > Anura > Pelobatidae > Spea > Spea bombifrons. The sequence goes on from NC_071094.1 coordinate 19,324,960, forward strand.
ACCAGATAGTTCCACATTATACTGTAGTACTACGTATAATAGAAGTAGTTATGAATTTACCAGCAGTATTCATAGAAATTGGAACATGGTAGCCAAGGATAAAACACTTCCTACTATATTTCGACATAGGCCAGTGATCAGCTACAGGCGGAATAAAAGTCTTAAAGATTTACTGGTAAAAGTTGACCCAGTGGACAGCTACATTAAGGAAAGCAAAAATTATATGAATAATGGCAGTGTACGATGTTTGGGGTGTGTTACATGCAGTCATATGATACCGACCAGAACGTTTTCCCATCCACATACAGGAAAGATATTTAATATTAGACATAGGATTACATGTAAAACAATGTACGTAATATATAAAATACAGTGTCCATGTGGACTGTCGTACATTGGCAAAACTGAAAATACTCTAGGTGAAAGAATTAGGGGACACCGTTCAAGCATTAGGGTAGCATATAGAGATGGGACCTCAGATAAACCAGTAGCTAGACATTTTTTGGAAAAACAACATGCATTATCATCTCTTCGTTTCATAGCTATTGATCACATTCCTGAATCCCGACGTGGGGGGGGATAGAGGCAAAATTTTACTACAGCGTGAGACATTTTGGATAGTTCATTTAAAAACTATGGCACCAGGGGGGTTAAACGAGAAATTAAAGACATTGGTCCAATGAATATAATGGGGTTAAATCTCCTTGGTTAGAAGTGAGAGCCCCAAAATTTAATGACATATTTCTAGCACAAATATGAGAGCCTTGGAACTATAGCAATATATAATTATTCTATATGTTTCAAAGAAATTAGCATTGTGTTATGTGGTGCATTATTCTATGAATAGTGATTAGTAAGGGTTTAATATAAACAGGTCAATTACATTAGGCATAATTTTCACTTTGTACACATAGGGGTATTATTGGATTATGATTATATATTTACACTAGGTAATAAGGTTTTATATTTATTGAATTATATATTGATTGATTGTTATTGCTTTACATGATTGAATATTTATATTTAATTTGTCACTTTAATGGATTTATGTATCTAGTTAATTATATAGCTATTATATAGTAAGGTATTTACTCTATATACATATAAACACACACACCAGTCTATATATTTTTTTATCATTATTTATTTCTTTATATTTTTTCATATTTTTCGCACTTTTTAAGGACTATATGTTTTTTCTAATATATGAATATAAGTGATTTGATAGACACAAGTATAGCACTATACACACATTTACATATATATATACATAGAGACTGAGATGCCAGTATAAGAGACACGGACTATGCAGATCCTTGCACTATAAACAAAAATGTGATTATAAGTACCTGGCACTCTGAGATATATATGATTGATCCAATATACACGATTACACCACTATATACACTTCTTTATATATATATATATATATATATATATATATATATATATACAAAGATTGAGATGCCGGTATATGGGACACGGATTATGTAGATTCCGGCACTTTAAATACAAATGTTACTATAAAGATCCGGCACTCAGATATACACCTATATTCATATTAGTTGTTCACATCACATTTTCTACATAATTTTTTACATATTTTTTAAACACTTTTAACACTATACATATTTGCCTCTATATTTATCAATTTCAGTATAGTAATCACAGTTGACTCGTTGAGCACAATAATACATACACATTTATAAAGGCATATATAGAGGTTGAGATTCCGGTATATTAGATTTGTACTATACAGATTCCTTGCAGTTTAAATATACATGTTGCCAGTACATAGATTGAAGTCTGCACATGCGCACTGGGGGATGGTACACGCCGGGTTCAGACACTCCTAGCACCACAGGTGTGGTAAGTCTTGCTAATTATGTTGTTTTAGGATATAAATTTGACTTGCTTTTGGTTTTTTGTCATGTCCTGATGAATGTCTGTAATAAACAAGACTGAAACGTTGACTTGAAAACCGAAGTTGTTTGTGTGGTCATTTGCAAAGTCCCTGGAGTGCCGGTAACTATTTTTGGACTTTATATTATTTACTGCTGCAATTAGCCCCTGCTGCCGATATATACCGTATTTGCTCGATTATAAGACGAGGTTTTTTCCAGAGCAAATGCTCTGAAAAATACCCCTCGTCTTATAATCGGGGTCGTCTTCTAATCAGACCCCAAAAAAATGGCTGGGGCCATGCTGCTTACCGGTCGCGAGCAGCGTCTCTTCCGTTAGAAGCAGGAGGACAGGAAGCTTGTAGCTTCCTCACAGAACTCTATCTCCCCCTCCCTCCTCTGGGGGCGGGGCCAGAGCAGTTGTTCGAACAGCCGGTCCCCTGCAGAAGTTTTCGAGTGAGAGATCTGCAGTTCAGGTAAGGGGGTGGGGGAGGGTTTTTGGGTAAGTATGTGTGATTAATGTGTGAAGTATGTGTGATTAATGGAATGAATGAGTATTTAAATGTTTGTGAATGTGTGTTTGTGTGTGATAGCATGGATGTGTAAGGGGGGTGGGGGTTGTAGCATGGCATAGGGAGGCTGTAATCCCACTACTATCATCCCCAGGTTCCAGCATGTACTGGCTGCCTTGGCTTGATAGGAGTGTGATTGCTGTTAGCAGCAATCACACTCCTATCAAGCCAAGGCAGCCAGTACATGCTGGGTTAAAAGGCATATCATGGGGCTGAGTGGCATATAGGGGGTTAAAATGCATTTCTGGACCTCCAGAAATGCATTTTAACCCCCTATATGCCACTCAGCCCCATGATATGCATATATACCTCCAGAAATGCATTTTAACCCCCTATATGCCACTCAGCCCCATGATATGCCTTTTAACCCCCTATATGCCAGAGTGGCATATAGGGGTATAAGGCATATCATGGGGCAGAGTGGCAAATAGGGGGGTATAAAGCATTTCTGGGGTCAGAGTGGCATAACTGGGGGGGGCAGGTTGGCAAAAAAAGGAAATTTAAAAAATATATTTACATGAATTAATATTTACTGGTAAGACTTTTTTTCCTATAGGGTCGTCTTATATTCCGGCTTTTTGTTTTTTTCCTAAATTAATATTTTGATTTTGGGGGGTCGTCTTATAATCGGGGTCGTCTTATAATCGAGCAAATACGGTATCATTAACCCGTATTGCTGATATATATTAATATTAGCCCCTGCTGCCAAAACATATATAAATATTTGTCCCTGGTGCCAAAACATATATAAATATTTTTCCCTGCTGCCAATATATATAAATATTAGACCCTGTTGCCAATATATTTTATAGTAAAAAAATTGGACCCAAGCATTTCCTTGGGCCCTGCTCAACGCTCCCTTGCATGCAATCACTCCCACCGCTACTACACCAAAATAAAATATTTGCCACACTGACTGCAGATCAGGGGAAGACTGTGAGAGTCAGTCCTGCAACGAGAGGTCCTCTCCCCTGTAATCATCCCCAGAGTCCCTTTGTCCCCCTCATTCACTAAACCATACCGCTCTTTTACTTACACCCTGTAGTTCAGGTATAGATCAAATAAATAACACATGGAAACAGCACATGCAACTGAATTAGATTAAAATTAGGGTCGCACACCCCAAAGCCAACCCTGGCGTCCACATTGCCCACATAGAACCTGACCAGCACCTAAATTACACATACATAGGACGTGCCATCTTTGTCGCCAAACAGCCTAGCCTAGCATGAGTCAACATTGTCCCCAAACAACTGAACGTGCGCCATGTTTGTCCCATAAACACACTACTTGTGCCATCTTTGTCCCCAGTGCTTAAACACCCTGCTTATACCATCTTTTCTTTTTTGACAAATCAATAATACACCTATGCGTCACACAAACACTTTTACAGTCACTCACTTATTCACTTTCATTCAATCATTTATTCTTTCACACAAATTATTTACACATATTCATTAATGCATCCACACATTAATCCATTCATTCTCTCTCCCATTCTTACTCTTTATTTCAATATCCTTGCCACCCTCCCTTCTCCCTATCTATCCCCTCTCCCTCCCTCCCTATCTACCCCTCTCCCTCCCTATCTAGGTAATTTAGAGTTTACTTCTTAGAATTTATAGTTTGTATGACCTGCACTAAGGGCAGGGGAGGGCTGGCAGCCTAAGGCCCCAGGCCCCAGGGGCATTGCGCCATCAAAGCGGCTGCGAGCGACATTGCCGTGCGGCAGTCCCTCCACCAGCGCCTAATGAAATTAAAGCGGCCGGCGTGCACGCACCGCGCCCCCCAATGGCCGTGCCTCAGCTCTTCATCCCACCCCTTTTAAGACGTGGGACGAAGAGCACAGCTATTGGGTCTGACTGCCGCACGATGCAGGGGCGTACCTTGAGTATTTGGTATACAGCAGATCCTGTATGTGGCACCCCCCCCCCCACACACACACACACACACATTAAAACCGCATAGTTTCTATGGTTAGGCAAACATTGACAGGGGTACAGCATAATTGTCACCAAAATTAGACAAAAAAATCAATAACAATATTAATATATACATATATACATATATACCGTATTTGCTCGATTATAAGACGACCCTGATTATAAGACGACCCCCCAAAATCTGAATATTAACTTAGGAAAAAAAGAAAAAGCCTGAATATAAGACGACCCTAAAGGAAAAAAGTTTTACCAGTAAATGTTAATTCATGTAAACTATTTTTTTTAATAAAAGCTATGATTGAGAAAAATATTTTTTTTTTGTTTTTATTTCTTGTATTTTCCAACCTGTCCCCCAGTTACGCACATCTGCCCCCAGGCTTGCCACACCAATATGGCACTGTGGCCCATGATATGCCTTTTAACCCTCTATATGCCACTGTGCCCCATGGTATGCCTTTTGACCCCCTATGTGCCACTCTGCCTCCAGAAATGCCTTATACCCCTATATCCCATTCTGGCATTTAGGGGGTTAAAATGCATATTATGGGGCAGAGTGGCATATAGGGAGGTATAAGGCATTCCAGGAGGCAGAGTGGCATTAAGGGAGTTAAAAGGCATTATATAGAGCACTCTGCCTCCAGAAATGCCTTATACCCCTATATGCCACTCTGGCATTTAGGGGGTTAAAAGGCATATTATGGGGCAGAGTGGCATATAGGGAGGTATAAGGCATTTCAGGAGGCAGAGTGCACTATTAAATGCCCCCTTAACGCCACTCTGCCTCCTGAAATGCCTTATACCTCCCTATATGCCACTCTGCCCCATAATATGCCTTTTAACCCCCTAAGTGCCAGAGTGGCATATAGGGGTGTAAGGCATTCCAGAAATGCCCTACACACACACACACACACACACACACACACACACACACACACACACACACACTTACTTACTTACCGGTGCTTCCAATTTCCTGCTGTATTGCCGGGGCAGCGGGTTGACGTCTCATTCCGCGGCAGCCGGAAGGAGGTGGAGTTGGCAGCGGGGGTTTGTATGCGTCCGTCGCAAATACCTTCCCCGGATGTCAGAGATCAGGAACTCTTGAACTCTGATCTCTGACAGTCGGGGAAGGTATTTGCGACGGACGCATACAAACCCCCGCTGCCAACTTCACCTCCGGAAGCACCGGTAAGTGTGTGTGTGGGGGGGGGGGGGGGGGGGGGCGACGACAGGAGGATCCAGGTCCCCTGCAGCGGTGCGGGGGATCTGGATCTTAGTCTCCTAATCAGACCTCTATTTGAGGTCTGATTAGAAGACGACCCCGATTATAAGACGAGGGGTATTTTTCAGAGCATTTGCTCTGAAAAAAACCTCGTCTTATAATCGAGCAAATACGGTATATACATATATATATAACAACAATCACAGTCCTATCATGCTCAGGTTCTAGCATGTGCTGGCTGACTTAGCATGATAGGAGTGTGATTGCTGTTTGCAACTACCGTATTTGCTCAATTATAAGACGAGGTTTTTTTCAGAGCAAATGCTCTGAAAAATACCCCTCGTCTTCTAATCGGGGTCGTCTTCTAATCAGACCTCAAATAGAGGTCTGATTATGAGACTAAGATCCAGATCCCCCGCACTGCTGCAGGGGACCTGGATCCCCCTGTCTCCCCCCCCCATACACACACTTACCGGTGCTTCCTGCTGTATTGCCGGGGCAGCGATCCGCGTAGACAACGTCCGCTGCAGCCTGAAGGAGGTGTGGCTAGCAGCGGGGGTTGTCTGCGTCCGTCGCGTATACCTTCCCCGGCTGTCAGAGATCAGAGTTCCCCGCACCGGTGCCGGGAAACTCTGATCTCTGACAGCCGGGGAAGGTATTCGAGACGGACGCAGACAAACCCCTGCTGCCAACTCCACCTCCTTCCGGCTGCAGCGGAAGGAGACGTTAACCCGCTGCCCCGGCAAAACAGCAGGAAATTGGAAGCACCGGTAAGTGTGCGTGTGCGTGTTAAATGGGGGCATTTCTGGAATGCCTTATACCCCTATTTGCCACTCTGGCACTTAGGGGGTTAAAAAGCATATTATGGGGCAGAGTGGCATATAGGGAGGTATAAGGCATTTCACCTCCCTATTTCAGTCTGCCCCATAATATGCCTTTTAACCCCCTAAATGCCAGAGTGGCATATAGGGGTATAAGGCATTTCTGGAGGCAGAGTGCTCTATACAATGCCTTTTAACTCCCTTAGGGGCACATAGGGGGTCAAAAGGCATACCATGGGGCACAGTGGCATATAGAGGGTTAAAAGGCATATCATGGGCCACAGTGCCATATTGGTGTGGCAAACCTGGGGGCAGATGTGCGTAACTGGGGGACAAGTTGGAAAATACAAGGAAATAAAAACAAAAAAAATATTTTTCTCAATCATAGCTTTTATTAAAAAAAAATAGTTTACATGAATTAACATTTACTGGTAAAACTTTTTTCCTTTAGGGTCGTCTTATATTCAGGCTTTTTCTTTTTTATTAATATTCAGATTTTGGGGGGTCGTCTTATAATCGTCTTATAATCAGGGTCATCTTATAATTGAGCAAATACGGTATATATACTGTTATTGAATTATTCTGTCCAATAAAAGTGTTAACACACCAAAGTTGGACCAAAAAAATAATTGATGACAGCAATCACACTCCTATCATGCCTAGGCAGCCACTACATGCTGGAATCTGGGCATGAAAGGAATGTGATTACAGCCTCCCTATGCTATGCTATCCCCCCCACACTTACACATCAAGTTCCGACGCACAGCCACAGTTGCCGCGCGCATCATTTCTGGGGGCGTGCCGGCACCCCTCAGATGAGCGGCAGCCGGGGCGGACTGCCCCCCCCCGCCAGGTACGCTACTGGCACGACGGCCGCATTCAATCCGGCTCGCAGCCGCTTAGTTTTGAACTTTGTGGCTGCGTTGAATGCTCGTCTGCCGGCCGTCCATCCGGCCCACCAGCGGGGCACAGCATGATGTGGGGGGGGGCCATGGCCCCCTCTGCCCCCCCCTGCCGAGGCCACTGTCTGTAAGGCGGGGGGGGTGGAGGAGCCCGGTATGCAGGAAAAACACAGAGGCTAGATGCAACAGGAAGAATTTAACTGAAAGCAGCGAAAACTGTACACGGAGCCGGAATCGGTAAACGGAGAGCAGCGTAGTCCAGTATACAAGCCGGTTTCGGGTTCACGGAGAGCAGCGTAGTCCAGTATACAAGCCGGTTTCGGGTTCACGGAGAGCAGCATAGTCCAGTATACAAGCCAGGTTCAGGGTCACGGAGAGCAGCTTATTCAAAGCAAAAGCCAAGGTCGGTACACAAGAAATCAGGAAAGCCGGTAAGTAGACCAGGGTCGGGACAACAGAAGGCAGCAATGTCAGAGGAATAGCCAGGATCGGTAACAGTAGTCAGGAGAAAATCACAAGGAACGCTATACTCGGCAAAATAACTGAGCACTGAGCCAAGTTCAGTGCTAGGTTTTAAACTTGCCGTGACGTCATCCAGGCGCATTCCCTGGCGTCTCCACTCGGGGACGCATAAAGTTTGTTGAAGGTGTGCCGCGCGCCCCTAGAGACAGTCGCGCTGGCTGTGGAGGAGGAAGGAGGTGCGTCGCAGGATCCGGTACCAGCGACTAGCAGGTACTCCGGTGAGTGTCTTCGACACACTCTTAACCCCACCATGCCACTGTTAACCCCCCGATTTACCAGTGCCTCCCTTGCTCCCGTGCTGCAGACTCCCTGGTGTCTAGTGCGATGTAGACCTCCTCTGCAGCGCTACAAGGGACCAGGATCCTTTTCTCTGGCAGCCTCTGCTGCTGCCGGCATCTCCTCTGGGGGCTTCTATGACGGAGCGCAGGCATCACATGACCTTCCCGTGCTCCACCATAGAAGCCCCGGCGGAAGTGCTGGCAGCAGCGGAGGTTGCCTGTGCGCATCCTGCAGCCAGTGAACGGACAACCTCCGCTGCTGCCGGTACTTCCGCGGGGCTACTATGGTCGAGCACGGGAAGGTCATGTGATGCAGGCGCTCCGTCATAGAAGCCCCCAGAGGAGATGCCGGCAGCAGCAGAGGCTGCCAGAGAAAAGGATCCTGGTCCCTTGTAGCGCTGCGGGGGATCTGGATCTTAGTCTTGTAATCAGACCTCTATTTGCTCTGAAAAAAACCTTGTTTTATAATCCAGCAAATACGGTATATATATTTTTTTGGCCTTTTTTTAAACATTTTTTGGAACCGGAAGGTTCCCCTGATGGCGACATCAGTGGGAAATTATTTTTACATGTTACTTTTTTTTTTTTCCCGTTTACTAATCACATTGTGTTTAGAAAGCTGGGCTCCATTGACTTGCATGGTTGAATGCAGTGCCAGAGTTCTCAGGAGGGTCAATAACCACTAGTGTGGAACAGTGTCAAATGCTTTTGCAAAATCTAAATAGACAACATCTACAGCAACACTCTGATCTATACATTTACTCACAACATCATAGAACTCAAATTGGTCTGACATGATCTGTCCTTCACAAAACCGTGCTGACTCCTACTAATATCATTGTTCACAATATATTCCTGTATGCCATCTCTTAATAAACTCTCAATCTCCCCACCACAGAGGTTAACTCTGGTTAACTATAAAAGCGATGTCATTTGTTTTGAAATAGTCTTCTTCCTTTGGGAGTCATTTAATTAATGATTGCTAAAGGAAATTCCTACAAGTTAGTAATAAATATAAAGAAAATGTGTGTGTGTATATATATATATATATATATATAAATAAATAAAACATCGAAAGTGACGGCAGATAAGAACCAGTAGGCCCATCTAGTCTGCTCATCCTTTGAGTACTTCCATTTTAGTACCTGCCCTTATCCTATAGCTAGCTTGGCCTTATGCCTGGCCTTACGCCTGGCCTTATGCCTCATAGTTTTGCCAGAATTATAAAGGTGTAGCTTTGAATGCAAAAAAGTGTTTTAAATCATTATTATTATTATTATTGTTTTATATAGCGCCATGAAGTTCTGTAGCGCTGTACAATGGTAGTACAAAGTAGTATGTAACATAACAATATCACGTACAGAAACAACAGGTGAGGAGGGCCCTGCTCAAAAGAGGGAATTAGGGTGTATTACACCCTATTGGTAATAGGTAAAAGTGCCGATGTTAGGGATGGACCAGCCACACTAGTATAAGTATTACAGAAGAGGGACTGGAAAGGGTGAGCTAAAAGAACATAGGAGGGTGTTAATGTGCAATGTTGTAAGCGTCCTTAAAGAAAGTGGGTCTTGAGGGATTTTTTGAAGGATCGAAGGCAGGGGGAAAGATGGATAGGCCGGCGAGGGCATTCCAGAGCATAGGGGCAGCCCTCGCGAAAGGTCAGAGTCAAGGGTGACACCAAGACTGCGAGCATGAGGGGACAGGGAGATGATAGCCAGGGGCAGAGGGGCAATTGCCCCCCAGGCCGGCCTAAATCTAAATTAAACGGCTGCGCAGAGGCCCACTGAAGTCTCTGATCCGGCCACGCCAGGGCCGTCTTTAATGCAGGCAAGAGCCCGCAGCACCAATGGTGGGCCAGCATGTCCGTGGGCCGGCACACCAAGATGCCATTGCAGCCGTAAGACACACCGTCCACTTTAAAATCGTTAAGCGGACGGTGTGCCTGCACCATGCCACCCAGTGCCTCAGTGGGGCATAAATGCACATTGGGGGCTGGATGTGGACACAAATGCACATTGGGCAATACACAAGGGTCGGGGGGGGATACATTAAAACCAAAGGGAGGGGGGCTGGCTGGGGCATCAATACACAAGGGGGGAAACACAAAAAAAACAAACCAGTGTGGAAAGCATTTTTTATGCTTTCTGTAGATTAACCCATACTGATGCGGGTGTCGGTGTGGCAGACCCTGTCCTGGTGTGTGTGTGTTTGGGTGTCGGTGTGCCAGAGCCTGTCCTGGTATGTTTGTTTAGTATGTCGGTGTGGCAGAGCCTGTCATGGTGTGTATTTGGCCATCTGTTTCCTGGCACTTTACTTACTGTAGGAATAAATTGAACTATTCAATTTTACTACATGACAGGAGGCTTCATATTTTGCTTATCTTTCTTTACTCACTCCAAACAGCAGCATGGAAAGCGTTAAACTTTTGAACCAATAAAAAAACATCCTTAGTCTATAAAGGCCACTGTTCCAAGCAACTCCTCATTTTTCTTGCTGCTCCCAGACAACAGCACAGGTCAAAACATTGGGCTTCTGCAGCCCCGTGTCATTGATTGTTATTTTTCTATATTTTTTATAGTGATTGATTATTATTTATTTCTATTTCTATTTGGTTTCTGCTAAGGTGGTGTCTTTGACTATCCCTTTCTAGTTTTGTTTTTCCTTCCTTTCTCAGGGACTTGTTGCCCTCCCCCCTTTTATTTTTGTCGTTTTGGAGCTTTAGGCTCAGTTTATTCGTTTACAAGGGGGTTAGTGGCTGCGCTCTCACGGATGTATATGAAATATATAAAAGAAAGAAAAACACAATAGTGCAATATGTCTCAAAGCTTATTTTTGTTTGAAATGAAGGCCACAAAGGGCTACTCGCATTTGGTGGGGGCTTCTTCAGTTAGCCCCAAAGTATACGCTTGGGCGATATAATCCTCGCCTTAAAGATTTCTTTGGCAGCACAATGTAATATGGGCTTCTTCAGTTAGCCCCAAGATGTGCATTTAGGTGGTATAATCCTTGTCTTGGAATTTCTTTAGCCTCAGCCTTTGAAGCAGTCTGGAGTGTCCACAGTTCCTTTTTGGTGAGCAATGATAGAATTGCTCACTCCTCAGCGCATAGGTGGTAAAATCCCCACCAAGGATATAGTTGTGGCTGACAAGGTATTTTTTCTTATAAATTTAAAAAGGTCCAGGAGCAAGATAAAAAAGTTTTTAAAAAAACTTATTTATTTTAAACTTTTGGTAATAAAAAACAATAAAAACCAACAAAGGGTTAATATAAAATAATACACAAACGCGTTTCGCCTAGCACAGGCTTCCTCAGAGTTTATAGAAAAGCTCCTGATATATTGAATGTTTTTATACAGTTTGAAATGTTATCGTTTAACTGCTTATATGCTTCGGCCTCATATTGTTTTTTTACTTAAAATAACCAGACCTCCACCTTTATCGGCAGGCTTTATAACGATTTCTTTGTCCTCATATAATTCTTTAAGGATTTTTCTTTCTTTATTAGTAAAATTATTAAAATCATATTTATTCTTTTTAATTTTTTCTAAATCTTTAAGGACCAGCCTCTCAAAGGAATCGTTATAAAGCCTGCCGATAAGGGTGGAGGTCTGGTTGTTTTAAGTAAAAAACAATATGAGGACGAAGCATATAAGCAGTTAAACGATAACAATGTATATAGAAAACTGAGCCATAACCCTATTGAACAAATAAAAGACAAACTTAGGCTAGGTTTCCACTTGGGTTTTTGTCCGGCGTTTTTTTCTTGATGAAAAACGCCAGGAAAACTGCCAAGAAAACTGCCGCTGCATTTACCTGCGTTTTGGCGTTTTTTCTGCAGTTTTTTCTGGCGTTTTAGCCTTTCTGTGGAAATTGCTTTTTTTGACCTTAGGCAGTTTTTCCAGCCTTTACAAGTTAGAAGTTTCACCCAGCTAAAAGGGATTAGGATAAATGGCAAGTATCTGCCCTCTCCTGATGTCATTTACTTGGTAGACCCTTTTGTCTCTTTTCTGTGGTTTGTAAGGCATGCTTTATTCCGAATGTCTGCTCCTCTGGGAAGATTGGCCCCAAATGATGGTGCAAATTGTTTGCTGTTGCTTTTGGCACGCAGGATCTGGTCGCGTATGTTTGTTTGTAATGGCATGTTTGTTCCAAATGGTGTAAAATTCAATATGAACCAGTCCAGGACTTTGTTTTGTGTGAAACTGTTTGTTTTCAGCCTATTTCTCGTAGGACACACAGATACTGGGTCCATCCTCTGCATTGTAACTGTGGAAAAAACGCCATAAAAAACGCCAAGGCAATAAACCCACATGGCTTTTTCATGGCGTTTTTTCTCTCCCATAGACTTCTATTGGAGAAAAAAAGCCAAGATTTCTTGCAAAAAACGCCAGAGTGTCAACATGCTGCAGTTTTGAAAAACTGCCACAGAGCCCAAAAAAGCAGAAAAACGCCAAAGAGGACTGAAAAAACGCCAAACAGAAAAACGCCAAGTGGAAATGGCATTTTGCGATTTCCCATTGAATTACAGCTAACATCTGGCTGCATGCGTTTTTCACAAAAAAACGCCAGGTGGCGCTATTGGCGTTTTTATAGGCGTTTTTAGCTAAAAAAACCCAAGTGGAAACCTAGCCTTAAGGTTTTGCTGGAAAAGGGACTATTAAATCAACTTATCTCAAAAGAAGAATTGAATTACATAAACAACACCAATCCAATAACACCAGTGATCTATTTTTTACCAAAAATCCATAAGAATGAAAAGAATCCCCCAGGACGCCCTATTGTGTCAGGCGTTAACTCTATCCTGTCCAATTTATCTGAGTATATTGACATTATCCTCCAACCAGTAGTAAAAAAACCAAAAGCTTATCTAAAAGATACAATTAATTTATTGCAAATTTTAGAGGATTTTAAGTGGAATCCCAATTATATGATGGTGACATGTGACGTTCAGTCCTTGTACACGATAATTAACCATAATTTGGGCTGTCAAGCAGTAAAAAATCTTTTAGAATCAGATGGAAATTTTCCTCCTATTTTTATAGATTTTCTAATAGAAGCCATTAGGTTAATTTTGGAAAATAATTATTTCTGGTTCGATGACTCTTTTTATCTTCAATTAACAGGTACTGCTATGGGAACCAAGTTTGCGCCCAGTTACGCCAATTTGTTCATGGCGGACTGGGAAAATGACGTAATTTGGACCAATAACAAGTGGAGTGCAAACTTGGTCACCTATAGCAGATACATAGACAATGTGTTTTTTTATTTGGGGAGGCTCTGTACCAGATCTTAATGATTTCTTAAAATTTTTAAATAACAATAATAGGGGAATAATCTTAACCTCTAATTTTAGTCAAGACAGTGTTAATTTTTTAGATTTAGATATTTATATAGAGGACAATAAAATTAAAACAAAAACTCATTTTAAAAAAGTATGCACAAATACTTTTATTTAACAATCTAGCTGCCACTATGGTCCTTGGTTGGAAGGAATACCCAAGAGCCAAATGCTACGAATTAGAAGGAATTGCACAGAGAACCCTGTTTTTAAAGCACAAGCGGATTTTTTAAAAAACATATTTTTAGAAAAAAATTACAATGCACAGAAAATTCAACACACAATAGCTAGCATAGAAAACCTGGAAAGAAAAGATTTAATAAAGTATAAAGAAAAGCCAGATAAAACAAAAACAAACTTTATCCTACCCATAGTAACCGATTTTAATAATAAGAATAACATTTTTAAAAGAATTATTAAAAAAAATTGGAATATTCTAAAAGAGGATGATATCTTAAGAAAAATACTCCCAGATAACCCAAAAATTGTTTTTAGAGGCGCACCTAATTTAAAAATGTTATTAACAAAGAATTTTCACACGCAAACATAGGGATACGAAAGGGATGTTTTTTAATAATGACAAAGGTTTTTATAAATGCAATTCATGTTTAGCATGTAGATTAACTACTGACACGCAAAGAAAACAAATAATGTTTAAATCAAATATCACAAATAAAGAATATAAAATACAAGAATGCATTACCTGTAATTCTAAAAATGTAATCTATCTACTAGAATGCCCTTGTGGCTTACAGTATGTAGGTATGACGACAAGATGTCTAAAAGTTAGAATATCAGAACATTGTCGCAATATTAGAAATGGAATTGTCACCCATAGCGTCTCTAAACACTTTTTAAATCATAATAAAGATCCAAAGTTACTAAAATTTACTGCTATAAAAAAAATATCCATACCCTGGAGAGGAGGGGATATTGTGAAGATTTTAGGAAAGACTGAATTGTATTGGATATATTGTTTAAAAACCCTAACCCCTGAAGGGTTAAATATAGATTTTGACATGCACCTCTTTCTGTAATGTTCCAATTATGCTTGTTTTAATTTTAAAAAAAAATATGTGATGTATAAGCCACACCCCTTGTTGTTGACGTAATTTGGTGCCATTTTAGACATTTCAAACTGTATAAAAACATTCAGTGTATCAGGAGCTTTTCTATACACTCTGAGGAAGCCTGTGCTAGGCGAAACGCGTTTGTGTATTATTTTATATTAACCCTTTGTTGGTTTTTATTGTTTTTTTATTACCAAAAGTTTAAAATAAATAAGTTTTTTAAAAACTTTTTTATCTTGCTGTGGACACTCCAGACTGCTTCAAAGGCTGAGGCTAAAGAAATTCCAAGGCAAGGATTATACCATCTAAATGCACATCTTGGGGCTAACTGAAGAAGCCCATATTACATAGTGCTGCCAAAGAAATCTTTAAGGCGAGGATTATATAGCCCAAGCGTATACTTTGGGGCTAACCGAAGAAGCCCCCACCAAATGTGAGTAGCCCTTTGTGGCCTTCATTTCAAACAAAAATAAGCTTTGAGACATATTGCACTATTGTGTTTTTCTTTCTTTTATATATTTCATATACATCCGTGAAAGCGCAGCCACTAACCCCCTTGTGAACTACTCTACCTGTCTAAGCCAAGAAGAGGAAACCTTGGCAAGTGGTTCTGCTGCTACATCATCATCTACAATAACTAATGTTCCCGTTATTACCTGCTTGGTGTTTTCTTCTGTTTGACGTTTCTCATTGGCTGGCTTTGCGGTGTTTCGCCTTGCCTCTCTTCTTTCCTGTGTGTCGGCTGGCCCACTCTGTCTTGCAAGAGTGCGAGAACTCTCGGCGGCCATTTTGTTGGTACTGCATGTTTTTTGCTGCTGGACACGGCGACTCGATTTAATTATTTTTTTATGTTTGTTTTCTTGTTTTTTTTCAGCTTTTCCTTCTAGGTTTAGCAGATACTTTCCCGCTCTATTCAAAAACATGCTACAAAAACATATGCTATTTCCACCGTTTTCACAGCTGACAAGGGTGAACCTGCAGCTCATCAAGACTGTTTGCTATTATTCCTCATTACACGATCTGCTGGTCCAGTGGTTCAGTACTGTGTCTTTCAGAGATAAGGTTGCTGGTTCTATGCCCAGTGGGGCAAGATACTTTTTTCCTATCCACCACTGAGGTGAACCTGAGTTGCTTACTTAATAAAAGATAAGCAAATAAATAATAATATTATTATTATTAAAAAAAATCTATATATATTTTTTGCCAAGAGGTGCTCTATTGCATATGTGCTTATACTATGTTCAGGGGTGAACCCCACTGTGGCACTGGGGTGAACCCCTCTCTGGTTTATATCTGGTCTTGCTGAAGCAAGATTCCTTATGTCAGGTCTTGCTGAAGCAGGATCCCTTTTCTAAGTGAGTGCCTTGTTAAGTTATCAGTTCCCCTTTATTGTTGGGAAATATCCGAAGGACGGACGTCTGCCCTCGGGAACTTGCATCAGATTCCGGTTCAACACGTCGGACCTTCAGCCATGGTGGTGTCTCTAGACCAGCAACTTCTGATAGATGCAGCGATTCAATCACTTTTCAACAAGGGCACTGTGAAGTTGGCAACGTCAGGAGACTGTTTTTTCAGCAATATCTTCCTGGTCAAGAAAAAGTCGGGAAAATTCCGTCTAGTGATAAATCTCAAAGACCCCAACACTTTGGGGGTTAATCGGCATTTCATACTTCGCATGGACAATATATCCATGGTTCAGCACATCAACAGATTGGGCAGAGCTCGTGGCAAAGCTCTTATAGAAGTGACCAAGGATATATTCTAGTATTGCTTTTGGCGCAACATCACACTTCAAGCAGCATATCTCCTGGGGCAAGACCAACCTGACTGATTGGTTTTCTCGTCATTGAAGGGACACCAGCGATTGGGCTCTTTACGAGACTATTTTCGTGTATCTTAAATGTCTACGAGGGCCTTTGGTGTTGGACCTGTTCGTTTCTCGGTCGAATTGTCATCTCCCCGACTTCTCCAGTTGGCTACCGGATCCAGATTGCAAGGCGGTGGACGCGTTTCTTCAGCGCTGGTTTCCCCAAGGGGCGTATGCATTCCCTCCGTTTGCCATTATACCAAGAGTTGTTCATCAGGTTCGGGGACAGGGAGTCTACAAAATTGTGTGTAGCTAAGATTTTACATCTCTATGTGAAAGTTACTACCCCCTTAAGAGCATCTAGATCGGGTCAACTTCTGATTTCTTATGCTCAACCACACAAACCGGTCTCAACTACTACTTTAGCATGTTAGATCCAGTGGATTTTGTCTTTAGCAGGGTCGATTGTTCTTTTGGAGCGTCTTTAGTTGATATCCTACGTTCAGCTGATTGGTCGCGGGAAGACACTTTCCGCCCTGTTCCTCACACATCTTTTTCCTTATTTTCGGAGCGTTAAAACAGCAAAATATGAAGCCTCCTGTCATGTAATAAAATTGAAGATTATGGTAGCTTTAGTGTACTTATAATCTTAATTTTAATAATGACAGGAGGCGAATATTTTCCCTCCCTGTCGCCTTTGTTTTTTGGGTTGTTTTGTTGGGGGATCTGGTTTTTATGTGTTTTGGTATATTCTTGGTTTTGCTGATTGTTCTATTTAACATGGAGCTATTGGTTGTTTTTCCTTATACACTCATTTATTTTTTTGTTTGGTATTTTGGAGTATTTTTTTTTAATTATTTTGGAATTGTTTGTTCTTTTCAATACACTATTTCTGATCACCTTTGTTTATTCCCAACATGATTTTGTTTTCCTGCAAGAGAGTCCAGGAGATTGCTGGTAGACCTGAGTGGGTTCTTTGTTTCAAGTTGGAAGAGTCCGAGTTCATAGGACAAGTTGATTCAGTCTCGAGTTTGCGATATTAGGATCCAGTTTCGTCTGACGAATAGGTTTTGGTCCGTTCGAGTTTCTGGATGGCGGGTCTGTTCTGCTGTAAGAAAGAAGAGGAGTGGCTTGGAATAGTGGCCTTTATAGATTAAGGATTTTTTTTGTTGGTTCAAAAGTTTAACTCTTTCTGTGCTGCTGTTTGGAGTGAGTAAAGAAAGATAAGCAAAATATGAAGCCTCCTGTCATTATTAAAATTAAGATTATAAATACACTAAATATACCATAATCTCTGTTTCAATCTGCATATTTTATTTAAAAAGGATTAGTGATACTGAATTGTGGCTTCAGGCGTCCCGTGTATGATTACTTTCCAGTCCACGTGTTACGATTAACTGTATCCTGTTTATGCTTTATTCCACTGTATAGACCAGTCCTGTTCCTGCTTTCATCAATACAATCTATTCTTGTATACCAGCCTGGTGTGAGACTGTTATCTCTTGTCTGTACTCACCTGTCTGTCAATATGCATCTCGTAGTACAGACAGAGCCTCAGATGCCCCTGCAATTGGGCTCCTACCCAACAACAGCTGAGGAAGTATTCGAAACGCGTCCTGTATTTGGCACCTGCCTGGCCAGGCACAATCCTCTCAGTGGTGAGTAATTTTCTTCTTTTGTTACTCCTTTTCTCTTTAGGGAGAGTGTTTTATATACTTTGATTATATGATAATTATTTGAGTATATATTTTTTGTATTCCGTATAATTATTGTGTTCTTTATTTAATTTTTATTTAGTTTTTTTATTGTTATATATATATTTATGTATTTATTAAAATGATCTATTTTCATATTCATTTAAGCGCTGTCTCGAGTGTTTTAAAGTTCAGACTCTGCATTAATTAACCCCTTCACGACACAGCCCGCAAATGTACAGGCTCACGATGCAATGCATTCACATCAAAGCCCGTACATGTAGCTTCTTTTCCAATTGCTGAAATTGCCGCCATTGTATCCTTTTCTCTGCTATCAGCCGCTTTGCAGCATCCACGGAAGCCTCATCGGTTCCTAAGTGTAATTGATGTTGCTGACATGCCTCCATTCAGCGACACAACCCCCTTTCCCAGATTGCCTTGTGATTGCTTCGAAGAGCAACCACATCCAGACCCAGCACATAAACAAGTTGAGTTGGTGAGCAGCTCTGAGGAAACAAAATGACCCTCCCTCCCACCTAGCACAAGAAGAAAATGAACCACCTAGTAAGAGAAGCAAGTGAAGGAGCAGACCAAATTCTCCCTTGAGAAGCAAAGGGCAAAATTTATCAGTAGCAAGAAAGCAGACCAAGCATCCTGACCTCCCCTTCCCTCCCAACAAAAGAAGTTGAACAGCTTTGAGAAAACAAACCCCTGCTCCCTCCCACCTAGCATGAGAAGCAAGAGAAAGAGCTGAACAAAATCCCCCTTCCTCCATCACCTGAAGCAAACAAGTAGCTCAACCAAACGAAAGCTCCCCTTTTCCCCCCACACGTAAAGCAAATGTGTAGCTGGACCAAACAAAACCCCCCTCCCCCTTGCACGTGAAGCAAACTGGTAGCTCAACTAAGCGAAACCCCCTCCCCCCTACACGTGAAACTAACGAGTAGCTCGACCAAACCCCCCTTTCCTCCCACATGTGAAGCAAACGTGTCACTTTTACAAACGAAACCCCCCTTTCCCCTACGCACCTGAAGCAAACGAATAGCTCAGTGAAGCAGCTCCATGAAACGAACTCCACCTCTCTCTCCCCCTCTCTCTCCGGCACATGGAAACTAGCAGCACTGCTGCACAGTTATGACTGAGTGAGGACCAGTAAAGTACACAGATGTGCAGCAACAGGATGCCCTGGAAATGTAACAAGATGCCCCGGGGAGAGAAAGATTGCAAAGCCTAAGGAGACGCCCAGCAGTTATCACATGCCCTCAAAAATGGAAATGTAACACCCTGAAGGAGAGGATGCTGAAGGGAGGTATAAATATCCACTAAGACCCCTCCCAAAAATACAGGCTGTAAACAGCCTTTACATATATATATAGTTTTTGTATGAGCAAGCGGTAAAATTAGCGATATATATTCACAAAAATTGTATGCCCATGGAGTGTGCCTAGTTTTAAAAAATGTATGATTTGATGAGGTAAATCAAATTGGCCAGGTTCAAAGATGTCCTAAAAATAGGACATGGACACAGGTTGACCAGAAAACTCCAAAAAATGCACACCTCGCAAAGGCTGCCTTTACCTCCCAAATCACCTGACAAACCCATGCATGGGGGGTATCACTGTACTCAATAGATGTTGCTGAATACATATTTGGGTGTGGTTTGACCAGGAGCTGTAAATTCATACCTAAAGTAAAATGCACGTGGGAAAACAAAAACACACAAAAATATACTACGTGTCAGGATTCAGCCCGAGGCCTGCAAACTGCTGTTTGGTTAACTGGTATGACTGAACCCTGCCTCCCTCAAGCCTATGTCATTAACACACCTGACCTAATCAACAGGCTTTATATCCCTGCTTCTCAATAACGCAGGTGTGAGTTCACTATGTTACTTTGTCTGAAGCTATAGTTAATGTCCGACTCTTGGCTTTACCATTTTGCCCGCCTGCTACTTTTTGACCTGGACTGCCTTTTAGATTTACCCTGTTGCCTTTTTGACCTGGACCGCTTACTGGATTTACCCTTTTACCTGCCTATTACCTTTTTGGACCTGGACTGCTTATTGGATATTCCCCTTTTGTTTGCTACCAGTGCCAAACCCTTTTGGATTGTTACCTGATTGTTACTATTCTAAATTCATACTCCCCAGCAGTCTGTATACTTGACATGCCTCCTACTCTGCTACTTATGGTGAGATGTATCTGTTTTGTTTAATATATATATATTCATTCAGCTTTTGTATAATTTGTGAAGTGTGTTTCTATCACTGTGTGCGTTCTTACACTCCTGCACTCTGGACTCCAACATCCAGTAAGGGCTGAGATATGATGAGCCTGACACTACAGCAAACTTTGAAAAAGGCTGGTGGTTAAATGCACCATGGAAAAAGTATTTGAAATACCCTGGGTTGTCTATTTTTCAAAAATATATGATTTGATTGGGTAAATTTAATTGAAATCAAATTATAGCCAAACAGCAAAAAATGTTAAAACCATAATCAGCTCTACCCTTAAGGGGTTCATGTTCTTTTATGTGGTACGCTAAATGTGTTCTCATTCAGTGGATTTTGGGGTTTAACTTAGCTTAGATCTATTTCAATGAAGTAGTGCTAGATTTCTTTCTATATAGCTATTATAATACAAGTTTAAAGAGCAAAATTGTTTACTTTGAATGCCACTTTATGCTTATGATCTAGGAGTAGGAGGAGAATTAACAAAACTGTCCTCATAATGGTTATGTGTGTTATAAATCTGATAAAAGTTTCATAAGCATCACATCATTAACATGTTTCTTACTTTTCTCTGTGCTAGAATCAGCTCTTTATCCATCCGCGACACAAAGAGACCACCCCCATCATTTTCCATAGAAAAGTATCGAAGATTACTTAAGGAAACCTTCTTCTCTAGAGAAAGCCTGTAAAAAGAAAATTACCAATTATATAGGCATAACATGTTGCTAAGGTGGACTGCAACATGTACACATGCAGTTTTTTTCATATACAATTAAGCCATCTCTGTAAAGAGCACATACAGTAGTTCTGCAACCTGGGATAGAATGTCCTAAGCGGGAGAGTATTAAGGACATTCTATCCCAGGGTATGTTCTATACACAGATGGCTTGAAGGACTTGGGTGCAGGGATCCTGCAGGTACCCGTTGTTTTTAAATTGTATATTATGCATTTACTTGAATGCTTCTCCATTGCTCTATATGAGAATTAATACTAGAAGAATGTGCCATCTCATATTTGACACAGAAGCCTGAGAGGCCTGAATATAGTGACCAGTATACTGCTCGTATAGGGGTGAGTGCAATACAAGTATCTATTTATGCTTATTCCTGATATAGACAATACTGCACTGTGCACTTTATTCTGTTTTTCTCCTTGTGAGGTTCTGATCCTTTGTGAAGGAGAACTGATCCTGCTACACAAGCTGGAGCGTCTACTTTATATCTTACACAGAGTGTTTTTACTGCTGGACATTCTTTGATAAATTTTAGCACACCTCTTTTCTTATTTTGTATACAAATACACCGTTAATAGTGCACATTTTGAAGATGAATTTCCTATAATACCTACTCCTCTATGTCTAACTCAGTCAGTTAAGTGATCTGCAAATTCCCATACACAAAACATAAATAAAAAAGTGAAAAAATAAAAAATAAATCAGAAAGTCCCATATACAAATCCAAGATTACTCCAGAGAAAAATGTTTTTTTCATAGTCAAAATTACTTACCAAGAACTCCCAAGTTTCACACGTTGTCAATGCTCAGGCTTATGCAGTTCCAAAACTAATATGAAAAAACCCTGTGTAAATAGCACAGGGTTACATGTGGTTGTTGGGGAAGCTAAGTGGTGTGAAAGGGTTAACTTTGCAGGGGTCAGGCAAAGGACAGCCGGGTTTTGTTTTGTATGCGCTCGCGCCACTTAGTTTTTGCCCGCTTTTTTTGAGGGAATGATATGATAACCATGGAGCGCATATATATGGAGAGAAACAAAAACAACACTAATAGTGTAGCAAGTAAACACAAAAAATAAAAAAGAGGGGGGTGTAAGTTGCACTCACAAACTGGTTGAATAGAAAAGGCTCATCAGGTTCAGTAGGATTTGCAGGGTTTAATATCTTGTAAAATCTATAAGAACAAACAGACCACAAATGGTGCAGTATCTTCACAATTCAGGGGAGAGGGAGATCTGGATACACTTACAGTTCAGCAAGGCACAGCTATATATGAATAGTGTGCAAAAACGCAGTGCAAACCCAAGTCCACTGTTGAAGATTTATCGTCTCTACGCGTTTCGCCAGTGGTTCGCTGGCTTCTTCAGGAGGAAAAGAACAGGTAGCTCTGTCTATGCAGTCGAAAAGATCAATGAATATGTCTTGTATCCGTATCGTGATTAAATATTGGTCTGCTTCCGGGTTTCGGCCGTCTCGTGACATCCAGCGTCCAATCTCATTCACTTCCTGGTTCCAGCCGTCATCGTGCGTTTAATTAGACTATTGGTCCACCTGGCGTCTACGTCGTGTACGCGATTACATAGTCGCATGTATCGTTTCGTCTAACTGCCGGTTGTCTTTAGATGTATAATGGTATAGATGCTTGATCGTGCAGGATCAACGGGGCGGCGTTACATCTATTTCAGCTTGTATTCGTGGATGTGATGTTGTTAACCACGACGGGGACACACCAGAACAATATTAATAATCATGCTGCATGGGCACGGATACCGTACGGTAGAAAATATTCCTCCAATAAAAGATCAACTAGTAAATACCTCTTGGTCTCTTTGTATTTGATTTATATATTAAAAACATTTATTTTATTATCATTAAATAAAGATAAAAAATGGAACTGGGATAAAAAATAAATAAAATAAATATACTAAGTAAACATAATTAATATTATGGATAAAAAAGATCGATGGATTGGATATAATGAATATATTAAATATTAAATATATTAAAAGTAATTGATTTTTTGTAGAAGAATATTAGATACCAAAATACAATTCATTAACACATATAATTTATCAATAGAATTCATTAAGAAGAATAAAAATCATTCTGACATAATTATAAAGTGCCTGTGTAATATATGATATTAAATCCAATGTTAAAGTGCCAGTGTTATAAATTGAAACTAGGTTATATTCAATATAATATATACTATCTACCATAATTATAAAGTATCTATGTAGTGCATAATTAAAGTGTCAATATCAATGGGAACATTCTTATCTAGATAGAAATTTAGTTGCATTCAGTATAATATATCAGAATGATCCCTTATTTAGTGCAATATATTTGATTAATCCCATGTGAGGGATTAAAGTGCAAAGAAAAGTGCATCAGAAGAAAATCTCCATAAACAGGAAAAGGAAGGAGTATCTTCATATAGAAAAAAAAGACTTAATATTACTAAAGTACCATATAAAGGGAAAATATATATATATATTTTTTTTTTTTTGTATAAATGTGTATTATGTCATGAATGCCAGGATGTCTAGATCTGTATTTAACCCCCCTTTCTTATGGGTTTTGAATTTAAAGATCCACTCTGTCTCTTTACGTGCTAATTCTTGTTGTAAATCTCCTCCCCTCCAATGGGGGGAGACTATATCAATACCTATGATTTTAAAATTGGGTAATGAAAATGCTGTACACTGGTTACAATGTTTAGGGAGGCTATGTTTGAGGTTATGGTTACGTATACCACCCAGATGTTCCAAGCCTCTAATTTTAAGTTCTCTCGTGGTTCTACCAATGTATTGGGTACCGCACCCACATTCGAGCAAATATATCACATTTTTGGACCTACAATGAATAAAATGTTTTATTCTATATTCTTTTTTGGTATTCGTGCACTTAAAGTTGTTGATTCTTTTATTTTGTAAGTGACAAGTTGTACATAGCTTACATTTTCCACAACGGAAAAAAACAGGATTTTTCTTAAAAAAGATGTTGTCATTTTCTTTTGTCTCTTTTATTTCTGGTAGGACGCTAGGGGCCAATATTGATTTTAAGCTTTCCGATTTCCTATAAATGACACTGGGTTTTGTTGGAAGGTGGTCCTTTAAAACACTATCTTGCTGTAAGATAGGCCAACATTTTGCTATGGCTTTCTTAATATCATTAGCTTTGTCATTATACTTAGTCAGGAAAGCAAAATCAAACTTTTTATCTGACTTATGTTTTTTATCTTGTAAAAAGAAATCTCTTTTCTTTTCTTTAATGGCCTTAAGACTGTCCTGTAATAACCCCTCAGGGTATTTTCTCTCTCTAAATTTATCTATGAGAGCCTGGCTTTGAGTAAGAAAATCAGCTTCCTCTGTGCAATTTCTACGTACTCGGGCAAATTGCCCTTTTGGTATATTCTGCAGCCACTGAGGATGATGACAGCTAGAAAAATCAATATAACTGTTCCCATCAGTAGGCTTGAAAAATGTTTTTGACTGTATTTTGTTATTCTGTACGTAGAGTGTACGGTCCAAAAAATTGATTTGTGTTTTATCAATAGAGGAGGTGAAGTGTAAATTATATTTGTTTTGATTCACGAATTGTAAAAAATCATTTAACTCACCCGTGGATCCCTTCCAGATTATTAAAATATCATCAATGTAGCGCCGCCAGAGGACCAAACTTGCACCAAACGGGTTGTTTGACCAGATAGAATTGGCCTCCCAATCAGCCACGTATAAGTTGGCATAGCTTGGTGCAAATTTGGTCCCCATGGCGGTGCCACATAACTGTAAATAAAATGTATGTTCAAACCAGAAAAAATTATATTTGAGAATAAAATTGATGCAATCTAAAATGAATTGCCCTTGTAAATCGTCCATATCAGTATCATTTTGTAAAACCTTTTTTATTGTTTCAATTCCCAAATTGTGGGGAATAACTGTATAGAGGGAAGATACGTCAATCGTTGCCCATAAAAAGTCCGATTGCCACTGGACCTCTTGGAGTATACTAAGTATGTGTTTGGTATCTTTAATATATGATGGGATCATCCGAACATATCTCTGCAAAAAGGAGTCGACATACTGAGAAACATTACTAGAAAGGGAATTGATCCCGCTGATAATGGGTCTACCTGGTGACGAAGAAACATTTTTGTGTATTTTTGGTAAAAAATAAAAAACAGCTACTTTGGGAGAGTCTATTTTCAAAAAATTAAATTCATGTATATTAAGGATTTTATTATCTTTGCCTCCTTGTAATAATTTCAAAATTTCCATTTGATAAATTTTTGTTGGATTCCCGGGCAATTTACGGTAAGTAGTTTCATCTCCCAAGATGCGGAATGCTTCCTTTAGATAGTAGGACCTGTCCATAATTACAATGGCGCCCCCCTTATCAGCGGGTTTTACAACTAGTTGCTTTTTGTCTTTCAGTATTTTAAGTGATTCTTGTTCCTTCCTAGATATGTTAAACCTACGTTTTCTGCTTGCTTCAATTCTTTCAAATTCTTGAAGCAGCATATCTGAAAACACTTGAATATACTCGCTTTTTTCTTGTTCCGGAAAAAATTTCGATTTGGGCCTGAATGACGTATGCATAAAAGAATCTGATATGGCTTTCTCGTTATTCTCAATTTGTGTTAACTCTTTTTTCAGAAAAAAACGCTTAACAGTAAGTTTTCTAAGAAATTTCTGGGTATCAATGAACAAATTAAAACCATTAGGACCCTTATTGGGTGCGAATTTAAGACCTTTGGCTAGAAGGGAAATCTCTGTTGGTTCTAACTGGGTGCATGATATGTTAATAATATCTTTAGAGGATATATCTGTCTCTAATCTGTGTCCCTGTCCTCTGTATCCTCTCTTCCTCTTATAGTCTTTCGTTTTTTCTGAGGTGAATGGAGGAACGTGGTGAATCTGTTTTTGCTCTCCCATATAGGAGTGTGGGATGTGGTCCCTATTGATGGCGGTCCCTTTCTTTGGAATCGCTCCCTGTCTAAAAAAACCTGTTTAAGGTCGTTAGAACTTTCTATATGAGATGGTTTATAGCTTCCTAAGTGGCTCTCTTTCCTTACTTTATTGCGATTACCAAAGGGTTGTAGGGCCTCATTGTATTGTTTGTCAGCATTTTGGGTGAATCTTCCACCTTGAGACTGATGGTGTTGATGGTTCCTTCCATAGCTGTTGGAAGACATTCTGTTATTTCTATATGTGCTTCTATTTCTATCTGGTCTCCAATGTGTTCTCTCTTTATATGTGTTAATGTCTTGCGTTTTAACAGGAATTTTATGTAATCCCCTTTGGAGATCATCTTGATCTCTCTTTAGCTTTTTCCCTTTATTCTCTAAGATAGATTCCTCTATCTTAGAAATTTTATCGTTAAGGACTTTATTCTTCTTTTCAATATCTGACGGGTCAAATTGTTTTTGTATCTCTTCTTCTGTATGTCTAATATTAATTTCAATCTCTTTTAACTGTTGTTGTTGTAACTCAATTAAACTGTTCATCAAATCCATTGAACATTTTTCCAGAATATTGTTCCATTTATCCATAAATTCTGCATTGTCCTGACCGAACGCCGGGTATTTTTGAACTCTTAAACCCCTAGGGACTAGATTGTTTTTAACATAATATTCCAAAAAAGTTACCTCTCACCACTTTTTCATTTCTTTTTCCGCTAATCTTTCTAAATGATTAAATAGTTTTGTGGATGGGTGTGTATCAGTGTTACTTGTGGTGAATAATGTGTTAATTTTGAGAAACCTTTGTTCTCTAGTGCTTGTGTATTGGCTATTAGAATAAGCCATAGATCACGTGAAAAAAGGAAATAAAGGAAGATAACAATATAGATATAGGTAAAACAAGGATAAATCCAAAATCCACGTGTGAACAAAATAATACTAATAAAGAATACTCTCCAAAATAGCAGCTTCCAGAAAACACTCTTCCTCAGGTGCTCAAAGACACGATACGATAACCATGGAGCGCATATATATGGAGAGAAACAAAAACAACACTAATAGTGTAGCAAGTAAACACAAAAAATAAAAAAGAGGGGGGTGTAAGTTGCACTCACAAACTGGTTGAATAGAAAAGGCTCATCAGGTTCAGTAGGATTTGCAGGGTTTAATATCTTGTAAAATCTATAAGAACAAACAGACCACAAATGGTGCAGTATCTTCACAATTCAGGGGAGAGGGAGATCTGGATACACTTACAGTTCAGCAAGGCACAGCTATATATGAATAGTGTGCAAAAACGCAGTGCAAACCCAAGTCCACTGTTGAAGATTTATCGTCCCTCTTTTTTGAGGGAATGTTCTGGTTGGCAGCTTGCGCCGCTTTGCATTCCTATTGAGGTCGCGGACAGCTCGCGCTATAGTTTGGGCGGGATTTTTCTCTATATAAGCGCTGTTTCTGAGGCGTTCGTTTCACTACCCCAGGCTTGCGTTAACTGACTGCACTGACCTTTTGAGTCTGGTGAGCGGCGGTTTTCAGCAAAGCCTCGGGGAGCAGCATGGAAGAGCTGCAGAATTGTCTTCGTGAGCGAGCCGGGAGAAGAGGCTTTGAAGAGTGGTTGCAGACTTGTCTTTCTTCAGCTCTGGTTACAGATGAAATGTCTCCTGTTGCGGTGCCGGCTGAAGCTGGAGACGTCGCGGAGGAGGAGTCTACGGCTGGGGAAGATGGCGCTTCTACTTCTCGTGTGTTCCAGTTATCGCGAGAGAGAAGTCTGTCATCACGGGATCAAGAAGCCGCGTCTACGTCATTTCAACGCGCCGAACCCGGAAGAAGATCATGTAAAGATGCGGCATCTTGTCGTTCTCAAGCTTCTAGGGCTGTTAGAGGTAAACAGCCCTGCAAGAAAAGAAAACATCAGCAAGGTGAAGAGGAAGAGGACCGTCGGAGTCAGCTGGACTCCGGATGCAGGCGTCAGTCTCTGGCTGCATCTGACATGGCAATGCGGGTGCGGCTGTGGGTGAGTGCCCAAGAGGTGATTTGGAGAAGTTAAATGCGGTGGTGGGTTCTTTAGTTAATATTCTCAAAGAATGGCAGGGCCCTAATCCAGCTCAGGCTTGGGGTGGGTCTAATGTTTTCAATAGTCAAAGAAGTTTTGTTAATGAGGTTAATATGAAAGAGGCTTTGTCATGTGAAATGTCACCACTGGGCTTTCATTTATCTAAAACTTTAAAAGAGAAAATTTGGAACAACGAATACATTGATATTTTGTCGCTGCTTCCAGCACCTAAAGAGTTTCTGGTTAAGCAGGAGAAAGAGGAGGACAGAAGAAGACCTGTCCCTAGGTCTTTTAATAACTGGTTGCAGGCATTTTGTATCTATTCCAGTGTGTACTGTGAAAAACATAAGGACAGCAGTTCAGGTTTATTTCAGCATCTAGAGTCTGTCCTCGAAGCGTATAAAAATTTTGGGGGCATGTCATGGTTCAATTATGACGAGATTTTTCGGCAAAAATTGGCAGTACATAAAAATTTTAAATTTGGAATGAAGGACATGGGGACATGGGTTAGCATAATGCTCCCGCAGCGATATAATTATACAAACAGATTTCAGTCAGCCCATGTTAACCAATTGCGGCAAAAAGGCATATGTTGGGCTTTTAATGAGGCTCAATGTAAATTTCTTAATGCCTCTAAATTTAAACACGAATGTGCGGTTTGTGGAGGTAATCACCCCGGTTCCAGGTGTTTTCGTAGGAACGGTGGGAATTCCAGCGGGAGGGATTGAATTCCAAAAAGCAGTGACACCGGTGATAGTGGCAAGACTGCTCCTTTGTTTAAACAGCTACCCAGACAAACGGATGGCTGAGTTATTATTTAATGGCTTTCAAAGTGGTTTTAAGATTCCGTTATATGATGTGGATAATTTTGTCTGGGTTGATAATTTTAAATCTGTTAATGGAAATATTCAAATTGTGCGTGATAAAATTGAAAAGGATTTGTCGTTAGGTAGGATTGAAGGTCCTTTTAGGTTTCCGCCATTTGAAAAGTTTCGATTGTCCCCTTTGGGGCTAGTGCCTAAGAAGGAGACGGGTTCTTTTCGTTTGATTCACCACTTATCATTCCCAAAGGGTGGATCACTGAATGACCAAATTAATGCGGAAGATTTTCCTGTTAAATATGCATCGTTTGAAGATGCATTGTTTTGGGTTAGGCTTTGTGGTAAAGATGCTGTTTTGGCAAAAGTTGACATAGAATCGGCGTTTAGGCTGTTGCCAATTCATCCGGATTGTTTTAGTTCTTTAGGTTTTCAGTTTGAGGGTAAAATTTTATTTTGATAAGTGTTTACCGATGGGTTGTTCTATTTCATGTTTTTATTTCGAAGCTTTCTCCAGTTTTTTAGAATGGTTAGCTAAAACGGTTTCTGGTTGTAGTTCGGTAGTTCGTTATTTAGATGATTTTTTGTTTATTGGGAAAAGAGGTTCGGGTGATTGTACTATGTTGTTAAATACTTTCATGGAAATTGCAGAGTTTTTGGGGATTCCTTTAGCTAAGGTTAAGACTGTGTTCCCTACAACAATTTTTGGGTATCGTTATTGATGTGGTTAAAATGGAATTTAGACTGCCATTAGATAAAGTTCATAAATTAAAAGTGGTAATTGATGAGGTTTTATTGGCAAAAAAAGTGACAGTTAAAAAGTTTCAGTCATTGTTAGGCCAGCTCTATTTTGCTGCCAGAATTATGCCTATGGGTAGAGGTTTTTCGCGGCTTATGGCAAGAAGTATTGCCGGTAAAAAGATTGGTTATCATAGGGTGAGGGTCAATAAGCAAATCAAGGAGGATTTGAAAGTTTATCTTGGTTTGCAGTAGGTTGGACAAAGAATTTGGTTTTGCTGGAGCTATTTCCGGTTGTGGTGGCTTTTTATTTATGGGGTGAGCATTGGGTCAATAAACGGATTTTGTTGAATTGTGATAATATGGGTGTAGTTTGGGTCATTAATACGTTACGAGCAAAGTCCGTACCAGTTATCAATTTACTTAGACATCTGGTGTTTTTTATGTTTAAAATATAATATTTGGTTGAAAGCTAAACTCATTAACAGGGTTAATAATAGAATTGCTGATGCTTTATCTCGGTTTGATTTTAAGGTTTTCAGGCATTTGGCGCCCATGGCAAACAAGGAGGGAATAGCAGTTCCGGGGGATGTTTGGCGTTTAAGATCACCAAGTTAAGTAATTATATATACAATTCTCTTTCTAAGGCTACCTGGGATAGCTATTCTAAAGCTTGGCAGGAATGGATTCTTTTTATGAATGATAAAGGGTTAAATGAGTTTGATAATAAGATAGAGTTAACGTTAGAGTTTGTGTTATGGTTGATTAATCAGGGGTTTTCACGTAGTAGGATTGATTGTTATTTATTAGGGGTTTCTTTTTTCATGAAGCTAGCAGGGAAACAAGCAGTAGGGAAAGAATTTTTAATTAAACAAATCTTAAAAGGTTTCGCCCGAAAACACAGGAGTGTGGACAACAGAAAACCGATTTCTTTTAGTTTACTGCAAAAGCTGGTTGCTGTTGTGCATGACAATTGCTGGGACGAGTATGAAGCCCTATTATTTAAGACAGCATTTATCATAGCATTCTTTGGCGCCTTTCGCATAAGCGAATTGGTGGCAGCAAATAGTAAAGGTGGTTCTGGTATTCAATTTGAGGATGTTTTATGCAAGGATAAATTGCTAATATATTTAAGATCGTCTAAAACGGATTAATCGGGGAAAGGTTGCTGGGTTACATTGAATGAAGTAACCAATTGTAAAGTTTGTCCGGTAAGAGCAGCAGAGTTTTTCAATAGCAAAAGGCCAGAATGGCAATTGGTTAATACATCGGTCAGGTCTACCTTTAACCCAATTTCAATTTAGGAAAATGTTACAGAAATGTTTAGTAAGACTAGGTTTAGGTTCCGAGAAAATTTCTTCACATTCATTTCATATTGTTGCCGCCACAGAAGCGGCTTTATTGGGGCTGGATAATTCTGTCATTAAAAGATTGGGTAGGTGGGACTCTAACCGTTTTAAGTCTTATGTTAGACCGCATTTGATGTAAGATTTATGCTGCTGTGTTAATATTAATTTCTTTGCAGGAAAGCATCCAATAGTGGTTTGGATAATAGGACATTCTTTTGTATTCTGGGCACATCGAAGAGCTTCTGAACGATGCTATGGAGAAAATTTGGGTTTCAACCCTGAAACAATCGTTATCTATTGGATAGGTATAAGGGGTTTAAGCATTTATAAATTAAAAGCTAATATTTTGGGTTTTGTTAAAGTTTTTCCATGGCCTGATATTATGATAATACATTGTGGGGGTAATGATATTGGTAAGGTTAAGTCTGTCCAGTTATTAATGGATTTTAAAGATATTCTTGAACAGATGAAGATGTTTTTGTAGGTACTAAGTTAGTACGGTCTGAAATTGTTCCTCGTTTAATTTGGTTAAATCATAAGGATTTACGCGCCTTGGAAAGAGTGAGGCGTTAACTGACTGCACTGACCTTTTGAGTCTGGTGAGCGGCGGTTTTCAGCAAAGCCTCGGGGAGCAGCATGGAAGAGCTGCTGAATTGCCGCCTGCCCTCCCTCCCTAATTATGTTTATGTATATGTTTATTTTTCTATATTAAAAAAAAAAAAAAGTTAT
This sequence comes from Spea bombifrons, assembly GCF_027358695.1. Classification (NCBI taxonomy): domain Eukaryota; kingdom Metazoa; phylum Chordata; class Amphibia; order Anura; family Pelobatidae; genus Spea; species Spea bombifrons. The sequence continues at coordinate 19,356,639 of NC_071094.1, forward strand.
ATATTTATTCATGTCGTGGCTTTTATTGGGGTTAAGTTGCTTTCTGTAAAAAGTGAACATGGGGTTTGTTTCAGTGGTAGGCTGACCGGCTGTTGGGGCAGTCGGCCTTGATTGAATTTATTAACTCTGTGGTTTGGGCCAAGAGTTTGTGGTTATTTATAAAGTTGATACTAAGTTAATGGTTGAGTGTTTATGGTGGTAAATTTGTTATAAGCTAAATAAAAGACCACGGCCTTTGTTCATCCAAAGAAATTGTGTCTGTGTATTTTATTTATTATTTGGTTACAATTTATTACACCATACAACCACATGGTGTCATATGAAGAAGTCCAATAAATCATAAAAATTCCAAATCACCTCAAAGCTCAACAGAGTGGAATGTTTTTACCAAAGTAATCCCTGTTTTTAATGTATTCTAGATTGCAAACTCATTTGAGCAGGGCCCTCATTACCTCTTGTTTCTGTAAGTCAAATATGTTATGCACTAATTGTTATGTTATGTTGACCTATTGTACAGCTCTGCAGAATATGATGGCACTATATAAATCAATAAATAATAATCATAGCGCAAACCTAGGCTGATAAAAAGTGGCATCATGCTGTGTCCCCCAATTGAAAGGCCGTTTTTCTTCTTTTGTGATAGACACGGAGGAGAAAGGAGTGCCGAGCGGTTGCTCAGGAATACGTTTTCAGCAACCGTTCGGCGCCTCTCATTCTCTGCCTTGGTCGCGGTGCTGGCATTTCATGCTGAGCACTGGAATATGATGTCATATTCCAGCGTTCAGCAGTGAAGCATCGTGCACCGTGGCAGAGCAGGGAGACAGAGGCCTTGCACTCCCACCGCAGGACTTCTACAAGATAACTGAACTTCAAAGGGGGGAGAGGGTAGATAGTGATGAGGAGGTAGATAAGGCAGAAGAGAGGGAGAAGGGGTAGATAGGAAAAAGGGGGAGAGGGGGTAGCAAGAATATTGAAATAAAGAGTCAGAATGAGAGAATTAATGGATTGATGTGTGGATGTATTGTGTGAATGAGTTAGAGAATTAATGAATTTGTGATAACGCATTAATGAATATGTGTAAATAATTTGTATGAAAGAATAAATGATTGTGTGAATTAGTGAGGGACTGTAAACGTGTTTGTGTGAATCGTAGGTGTATAATTACAGGTAGCATGTTTATGGGACAAAGATGGCGTACGCTTGGCTGTTTGGGGACAAAGATGGCACATCCTATGTATGTGTAATTTGGGTGCTGGTCAGGTTCTATGTGGCCAATGTGGATGCCAGGGCTGGCTTTGGGGTGTGCAACTTGTGATCTATGCCTGTAATTTAGTGGGTTTTATCTATACCTTTAATGTGAGTTTATATGCAATTTCCAATTGATCTATACCTGCAAAGCTGGGTTTTTGTGATATTCTGTTGATCTCTATCTACCATGCTATCTTTCCATACATTATTTATGTTTACCTGCAAATACAGGATTCGTATGTCTTATTCAGTTGATCAATACTGTGAGTGCTGTTTCCATGTGTTGTTTATTTGATCTATACCTTCAGTGCTGAGTTTACATGTGATTTCCAGTTGATCTATACCTGCAATGCTATGTTTCCATACATTATTTATGTATACCTGCAAATACAGGGTTTTTATGTCTTATTCAGTTGAACGTGCTGTTTCCATGTGTTTATTTGATCTATACCTGAACTACAGGCAGTATGTAAAAGAGAGGTGCGGTTTAGTGATTGAGGGGCCAAAGGGACTCTGGGGATGATTACAGGGGAGAGGACCTCTCAATCTCACGGTACAGTCAGAAAGAGGGAAGACTGTGAGAGTCAGTACAGTCTTCCCTCTTTCTGATCTGCAGTCAGTGTGGCAAAAAATTTTTGGTGTGGTATCGAAGGGAGTGATTGCATGCTAGGGAGCGTGGAGCGTGACTCAAGGAAATGCTTGGGTTACATTTTTTCACTAAAAAATATATTGGCTGCAGGGGCTTAAATTTATATATATCGGCAGCAGGGTCTAATATTTATATATATATTGGCAATAGGGTCTAATATTTATATGTATCGGCAGCAGGGTCTAATATTAAAGAATGAAAAATAACTGCCAGTTCATCTGTTATTGTTAATCATATTATTTGCTTCGAAGAGATAAGTACATATTATATATAGTGCATATGTAGCCCCCAACATCAGCAGTCTCGGGTCCCATGAAGGGGGCGGCGCTTCTGCACGCCGCTCTGGCACCTTCTCCTCCTGCTGACTGTGTGCAGGAGGAGAGGGGAGGAGTGAGTGCAGAGGATTCTCTAGCGCCGTTGGGGGCGGTACAGAGGGTGGATCTCCAGACGTGACGTCAGACGTCACGCCTGAGATCTCTATAGAACCCCCAAGCTCCTTTATGTTGGCGCTCACATATTCTGAAACGCTCTGTGTCTTACACAGTGTTCCCAGTACTGTGCTCTTATCCCTACTTTGACCCTGTATTTGTACATGTCCCTCACATGACCTCAGGATAAAGCAGGCCAGACTTAAGATTCCTGGTAGGAACAGTGGATTCCTTAAACGGAATCTTAAAACCGTCACAAAAACCTTGCTCTAGCAACAGTCCCATCTCCTTGTTCCCATAACTCCTAAGCCACGGCGCCATCGTGCTTATGTTTCCAGGAATCAAGCCTCCAAATTATGTTCAGACATAGCTTGGCAGAGATCCAATGCTGTTAAACTCCTGCTAACCTCCAACAAATTGTCACAAAAGGGGGAAGGCGTCCTGTTTATATAATAATCTCCATGGACAACACTTTCCTGTTATCCATTGCCTGCCTCCACTACACCAAATGGTTTCTCCTAATAGGCTGTTCACTTCAGCTTGACCAGTCATTCAGCCCCTCTGTTCATTTTGGCCTCTGGGGCTCTCTCTCTATATATCGTTTTTCAAACTAATTAACTATGTAGCTATGTTACCATCTAGGTTACATAGTTACATTGCCTTTAAATCAGCACAAAACATGAATTTGACTATATGGATTCTAAGCTCCTAATTACTAGTTTTACATCCTTGCCTAAAATAGACTTTTTACAACTTCAAGGAACATCTATAGTATCACATCAAGGAATCTAGCAATTTTCTTAGATTTTCTTAGATGGTTACTTGGAAAAACATAATATTGGGGGATATAATCTTTAATTATGGGGAAAGAGCTTATTGATCCAAGGAGAACTCTAACTGCCATTTTGGGGTCAAGAAGGAATTTTTTCCCTGGTTAGTGCAAAATTGGAAAGAGCCAAACTGGGTTTTTTTGCCTTCTTTTGGATCAACAGCAACAAATTAACAGATATAAGAAAGGCTGAACTCGATGGACGCATGTCTTTTTTTAACCTATGTAACTATGTAACTTTAAGTCAGGATTTACCCTCAGACAACATTCTAGTTACTTTTGATGTCTTTGGATATCTCAATATCATGGTAAATGTATAAAAGCAATTGAGTGGACCTTTACAGTGATAGATATTTTGACACACTACCAGTAGCGTACCTAAAGGGGGGGCAGTTCGCCCGGGTGCCCCTTGTCAGGGGGGGTTTCAAACTAATTAACTATGTAGCTATGTAACCATCTAGGTTACATAGTTACATTGCCTTTAAATCAGCACAAAACATGAATTTGACTATATGGATTCTAAGCTCCTAATTACTCGTTTTACATCCTTGCCTAAAATAGACTTTTTACAACTTCAAGGAACATCTATAGTATCACATCAAGGAATCTAGCAATTTTCTTAGATGGTTACTTGGAAAAACATAATATTGGGGGATATAATCTTTAATTATGGGGAAAGAGCTTATTGATCCAAGGAGAAATCTAACTGCCATTTTGGGGTCAAGAAGGAATTTTTTCCCTGGTTAGTGCAAAATTGGAAAGAGCCAAACTGGGGTTTTTTGCCTTCTTTTGGATCAACAGCAACAAATTAACAGATATAAGAAAGGCTGAACTCGATGGACGCATATCTTTTTTTAACCTATGTAACTATGTAACTTTAAGTCAGGATTTACCCTCAGACAACATTCTAGTTACTTTTGATGTCTTTGGATATCTCAATATCATGGTAAATGTATAAAAGCAATTGAGTGGACCTTTACAGTGATAGATATTTTGACACACTACCAGTAGCGTACCTAAGGGGGGGGCAGTTCGCCCGGGTGCCCCTTGTCAGGGGGGTGCCCGGTGAGCCAGCCAAGCAGATATCAATTCAGTTTGATGGCCGTCTAACACAGACCCCGAGCTTAGAGCTGTGGAGCTCACACTGTGCAAGAAAACTCTTTTCCCACCCAGGTCCCTGCTTCTCCCGGGTGGAAAAGGAGTTTCCTGACACCATCCGGACGCATAGACTTCTGCATGGCCCCAGTGATGCTCACTCGGCCCCAGGACCAGTGAAATCTGCAAGAGAGGTAAGGGGGAGAGTGAATGGGTGAATGAGTGGGTGTTTAGGGGTAGAAGTGGCACACACAGGCTGTTTTAGGGGCAGCAGTGGCACAAACAAACAGGCTGCTTCAGGGGCAGAGGTCCACAGGCAGGTTGCTAAATGGGTAAAAATGGGAAAAGGCAGATTGCTAAAGGGGCAGAGGTGGCACAGGTAGGCTGTTTCAGGGGAAGCAGTGGCACGAGTAGGATACTAAAGGGGCAGTGGTGGCCCGGACAGGCTGTTTTAGGGGCAAAGGTGGCACAGGGAGGCTTATAAAGGGGCAGAGGTGGCACAAGCAGGCTGTTCCAGGGGCAGAGGTGGCACAGGCAGACTGCTAAAGGGGAAAAAGTGTCATAGGCAGGTTGCTAAAGGGGCAGAGGTGACACAGGTAGGCTGTTTCAGGGGCAGTAGTGGCACGAGTAGGATACTAAAGGGGCAATGGTGGCACAAACAGGATGTTTCAGGGCAGATGTGCCACAGGCAGGTTGCTAAAGGGGAAAAAGTGGCAGGGGCAGGCTGTTTTAGGGGCAGAGGTGTCACAGGCAGGTTGCTAAAGGGGCAGAGATGGAACAGGCAGGCTGTTTCAGGGGCAGAGGTGGAAAAGGCAGGCTGTTTCAGGGGCAGAGGTGGCACAGGCAGGCTGTTTCAGGGGCAGAGGTGGCACAGGCAGGTTGCTAAAGGGGCAGAGATGGCACTGACAGGCTCCTAAAGGGGCAGAGGTGGCACTGACAGGCTCCTTAGGGGCAGAGGTGGCACAGGCAGGCTCCTAAAGGGGCAGAGGTGGCACAAGTAGGATACTAAAGGGGCAGTGGTGGCCCGGACAGGCTGTTTTAGGGGCAAAGGTGGCACAGGGAGGCTGCTAAAGGGGCAGAAGTGGCACAGGCAGGCTGTTTCAGGGGCAGAGGTGGCAAAGGCAGGTTGTTTCAGGGGCAGAGGTGGCACCGGCAGGCTGTTCCAGGGGAAAAAGTGTCACAGGCAGGCTGCTAAGGGGAAAAAGTGTCACAGGCATGCTTTTCCAGGGGCAGAGGTGGCACAGAAGTGGCACAGGCAGGCTGTTTCAGGGGCAGAGGTGGCAAAGGCAGGTTGTTTCAGGGGCAGAGGTGACACAGGCATGCTGTTCCAGGGGCAGAGGTGGCACAGGCAGGCTGCTAAAGGGGAAAAAGTGTCACAGGCAGGTTGCTAAAGGGGCAGAGGTGGCACAGGTAGGCTGTTTCAGGGGCAGCAGTGGCACGAGTAGCATACTAAAGGGGCAGTGGTGGCACAAACAGGATGTTTCAGGGGCAGATGTGCCACAGGCAGGTTGCTAAAGGGGAAAAAGTGGCACAGGCAGGTTGCTAAAGGGGCAGAGGTAGAACAGGCAGGCTGTTTTAGGGGCAAAGGTGGCACAGGGAGGCTGCTAAAAGGGTCGGAAGTGGCACAGTCAGGTTGCTAAAGGGGCAGATGTGCCACAGGCAGGTTGCTAAAGGGAGAGAGCTGGCACAGTCAGGCTCCTAAAGGGGCAGATATAGCACTGACAGGCTCCTAAAGGGGCAGAGGTGGCACAGGCAGGCTCCTAAAGGGGCAGAGGTGGCATAGGCAGGCTGCTAAAGGGGCAAAGGTGGCACAGGGAGGCTGCTAAAGGGGCAGAAGTGGCACAGGCAGGTTGCTAAAGGAGCAGATGTGCCACAGGCAGGTTGCTAAAGGGAGAGAGCTGGCACAGTCAGGCTGCTAAAGGGGCAGAGATGGCACTGACAGGCTCCTAAAGGGGCAGAGGTGGCACAGGCCGGCTCCTAAAGGGGCAGAGGTGGCACAGGCAGGCTGCTAAAGGGGCAAAGGTGGCACAGGGAGGCTGCTAAAGGGGCAGATGTGGCACAGGGAGGTTGCTAAAGGGGCAGATGTGCCACAGGCAGGTTGCTAAAGTGAGAGAGCTGGCACAGTCAGGCTGCTAAAGGGGCAGAGGTGGCACAGACAGGCTCCTAAAGGGGCAGAGGTGGCACAGTCAGGCTGCTAAAGGGGCAAAAGGAGGCTGCTAAAGGGGCAGATGTGCCACAGGCAGGTTGCTAAAGGGGAAAAAAGTGTCACAGGCAGGTTGCTAAAGGGGCAGAGGTGGAACAGGCAGGCTGTTTTAGGGGCAAAGGTGGCACAGGGAGGCTGCTAAAGGGGCAAAAGTGGCACAGGCCGGCTGTTTCAGAGGCAGAGGTGGCACAGGCAGGCTGCTAAAGGGAGAGAGCTGGCACAGTCAGGATGCTAAAGGGGTAGAGATGGCACAGGCAGGCTCCTAAAGGGGCAGAGGTGGCACAGGCAGGCTCCTAAAGGGGCAGAGGTGGCATAGGCAGGCTGCTAAAGGGGCAAAGGTGGCACAGGGAGGCTGCTAAAGGGGCAGAAGTGGCACAGGCAGGTTGCTAAAGGAGCAGATGTGCCACAGGCAGGTTGCTAAAGGGAGAGAGCTGGCACAGTCAGGCTGCTAAAGGGGCAGAGATGGCACTGACAGGCTCCTAAAGGGGCAGAGCTGGCACAGGCCGGCTCCTAAAGGGGCAGAGGTGGCACAGGCAGGCTGCTAAAGGGGCAAAGGTGGCACAGGGAGGCTGCTAAAGGGGCAGATGTGGCACAGGGAGGTTGCTAAAGGGGCAGATGTGCCACAGGCAGGTTGCTAAAGGGGCAGATGTGCCACAGGCAGGTTGCTAAAGGGAGAGAGCTGGCACAGTCAGGCTGCTAAAGGGGCAGAGGTGGCACAGACAGGCTCCTAAAGGGGCAGAGGTGGCACAGTCAGGCTGCTAAAGGGGCAAAAGGAGGCTGCTAAAGGGGCAGATGTGCCACAGGCAGGTTGCTAAAGGGGAAAAAAGTGTCACAGGCAGGTTGCTAAAGGGGCAGAGGTGGAACAGGCAGGCTGTTTTAGGGGCAAAGGTGGCACAGGGAGGCTGCTAAAGGGGCAAAAGTGGCACAGGCCGGCTGTTTCAGAGGCAGAGGTGGCACAGGCAGGCTGCTAAAGGGAGAGAGCTGGCACAGTCAGGATGCTAAAGGGGTAGAGATGGCACAGGCAGGCTCCTAAAGGGGCAGAGGTGGCACAGGCAGGCTCCTAAAGGGGCAGAGGTGGCATAGGCAGGCTGCTAAAGGGGCAAAGGTGGCACAGGGAGGCTGCTAAAGGGGCAGAAGTGGCACAGGCAGGTTGCTAAAGGAGCAGATGTGCCACAGGCAGGTTGCTAAAGGGAGAGAGCTGGCACAGTCAGGCTGCTAAAGGGGCAGAGATGGCACTGACAGGCTCCTAAAGGGGCAGAGCTGGCACAGGCCGGCTCCTAAAGGGGCAGAGGTGGCACAGGCAGGCTGCTAAAGGGGCAAAGGTGGCACAGGGAGGCTGCTAAAGGGGCAGATGTGGCACAGGGAGGTTGCTAAAGGGGCAGATGTGCCACAGGCAGGTTGCTAAAGGGGCAGATGTGCCACAGGCAGGTTGCTAAAGGGAGAGAGCTGGCACAGTCAGGCTGCTAAAGGGGCAGAGGTGGCACAGACAGGCTCCTAAAGGGGCAGAGGTGGCACAGTCAGGCTGCTAAAGGGGCAAAGGGAGGCTGCTAAAGGGGCAGATGTGCCACAGGCAGGTTGCTAAAGGGGAAAAAAGTGTCACAGGCAGGTTGCTAAAGGGGCAGAGGTGGAACAGGCAGGCTGTTTTAGGGGCAAAGGTGGCACAGGGAGGCTGCTAAAGGGGCAGAAGTGGCACAGGCCGGCTGTTTCAGAGGCAGAGGTGGCACAGGCAGGCTCCTAAAGGGGCAGAGGTGGCACAAGTAGGATACTAAAGGGGCAGTGGTGGCCCGGACAGGCTGTTTTTAGGGGCAAAGGTGGCACATGGAGGCTGTTTCAGGGGCAGAGGTGGCAAAGGCAGGTTGTTTCAGGGGTAGAGGTAGCACAGGCAGGCTGTTTCCGGGGCAGAGTTGGCACAGGCAGGCTGTTCCCAGGGCAGAGGTGGCACAGGCAGGCTTCTAAAGGGGGAAAAAGTGTCACAGGCAGGTTGCTAAAGGGGCAGAGGTGGCACAGGTAGGCTGTTTCAGGGGCAGCAGTGGCACGAGTAGGATACTAAAGGGGCAGTGGTTGCACAAACAGGATGTTTCAGGGGCAGCTGTACCACAGGCAGGTTGCTAAAGGGGAAAAAGTGGCACGGGCAGGGTGTTTTAGGGGCAGAGGTGGCACAGGCAGGCTGTTTTAGGGGCAGAGGTGTCACAGGCAGGTTGCTAAAGGGGCAGAGGTGGCGCAGGCAGGCTCCTAAAGGGGCAGAGGCGGCGCAGGCAGGCACCTAAAGGGGCAGAGGTGGCACAGGCAGGCTCCTAAAGGGGCAGAGGCGGCACAGGCAGGCTCCTAAAGGGGCAGAGGTGGCACAGGCAGGCTCCTAAAGGGGCAGAGGTGGCACAAGTAGGATACTAAAGGGGCAGTGGTGGCCCGGACAGGCTGTTTTAGGGGAAAGGTGGCACAGGGAGGCTGCTAAAGGGGCAGAAGTGGCACAGGCAGGCTGTTTCCGGGGCAGAGGTGGCACAGGCAGGCTGTTTCAGGGGCAGAGGTGGCACAGGCAGGCTGCTAAAGGGGCAGCAGTGGCACAAACAGGATGTTTCAGGGGCAGAGGTGCCACAGGCAGGTTGCTAAAGAGGAAAAAGTGGCACAGGCAGGTTACTAAAGGGAGAGAGCTGGCATAGACAGGCTGGTAAAGCGGCAGAGGTACCACGGGCAACCTGCTAAAGGGGAAAAAGTGGCACAGGCAGGCTGCTAAAGGGGCAGAGGTGGCACAGACAGGCTGCTAAAGGGGCAGAGGTGGCACAGACAGGCTGCTAAAGGGGCAGAGGTGGCACAGACAGGCTGCTAAAGGGGCAGAGGTGGCACAGACAGGCTCCTAAAAGGGCAATGGTGGCACAAGTAGGATACTAAAGGGGAAGTGGTGGCCCTCGTCTTATAATCGGGGTCATCTCATAAACAGACCTCAAATAGGTCTGACTACGAGACTAAGATCCAGATCCCCTGCAGCATGGTGCCGTCGCCAGCACTACCCTACCTTGATGGAGGTCTGTGGACCTCCATCACCACCTACTCGGGCGATCTGCCCCTCACACTAAAGGGCTTCACCGGGGCCACGCGATCAGCCCCGGTGACGTCACATGCGATGACGTCACCGTGCAACTTTATTAACAACTGACAAGTGTCAGTTAAAGAGGTATCTCAGGCATCTAAGCAGCTACAGACCCCCAACATATACCGTTGGAAAGGTAATCGCCTCACCTTTCCTTTGGTATAAGGCTTGTAAAAAAAGAATAAAAAGTATTAAGTAAAAAAAGTTAAAAAAAATGATTTGGGGGTCTCTAAAGGAAGATAAATAAAGATCAAAATTGCCTAGAGACCCCCAAATTAAATTATCTAAACATAAACTAGTTTAACTTTAAAAAAAAAAAAAAAGTTTAAGTAGCCAATGTTACCACAGTGATCATTTAGCTATGGAAAGTCACATTCCCTTTTTAAAAATGGATGATGCTAAATTTTAATCCCATGATCATGGGGTTAAATTTAGCCAATGGTAGAGGGAGGCAATTTTTGAAATCCTGATGAACTGTAAATGAACTGCAATTATTATTAAAATCTGCAATTAAGCTTGTGTGGTAGGTGAGTAACCATCTCATCCCTGGAGCTCCTTGCATTTTTACTGCAAAACTTATTTTCGCTGTAAAAGTGATTTTTTTTCTCCCTTTACCATGATTTCTCTGGGATTGTAAGGGGAAAGAATGGTGTGTGCTTCTGCGAGTGAATGGAGATATGAAAGGCGTGTGAATGGTCAGTAATTAGGGTTGAAGCCTTGACGTGGCATTACTGCTCATGTAAGAAGTTAAATTATGGCACAAAAAGTACACATTTGCAAAAACTACACCCCTCGGTGCTTCAAATGAGGGGCTGCATGTGTTCCTAGTACAAACCTGGAGTGCGCAAGACACAAATGAACATGTCGCTATGGTTACAAAAAACATTTTCTAGCCAAAGCGACATATTCCATCACTATTTGTGCACTCAACTTTTGTCCTAGAAATACATGTAGGCCCTCATTTGAAGCTCCAAGGGGTGTAGCTAATTTAACTTCCCAGATGTCTAGACCACTTTAACTTCAGATATGGCAGATTTGAACAGTCTTAAAACATTTAGGGGTGATGCCTGCAATTAGACAGCGCTAGACAGCTGGGAAGTTAAATTATGGTACATAAAGTATACATTTGCAGAAACTACACCCCTTGGCGTATCAAATGAGGGGCTGCATGTATTAGTAGCACAAGACTGGAGTGCGCAAGACATAAATGAACTCACTTTTCATTTTTTTGTAAGTGTGATATTCGCTTATTTGTTGTGCACGTCAGATTTGTGATACAAATACAAATAAGACCTCATTTGCAGCAGCTGGGGGTGTAGTTTCTAAAAATATATAGTTTTGTTGGCATATTTTAACATCCCAGGCAGCTAGAGCTGTTTAATTGACGGCAGCCATGCATTACATTTAAAGATGTCTTTTAATGACAATTGCCGGTTCTGGCACGTCACCGGAAAACAAACTGTTAGCGACAATTGACGTGCCAGGACCGTCATGATCTACGTTCGCTTTCTGCACCCAAACGGTGTTGCTGTAATGCCTCGACTTCGAGGCATTCAGCAACGCCACGATCGGCACTAGGGGGCCATCTCTGGCTCCTCCCCGTGGCGTCAACATTCGCCATACATTGTATGGAGGTGGACGCCCGTTTTAAAAGCGTTTAGGAGACGATCAACGATCACCTCCTAAACTTAAATGGTGTCGCTGGAATGCCTCGATCAGGAGGCATCCAGCGACACCAAACACTTACCCCAGGATGATCTTCACCATCAGCAAGATGGCGACCGTCCTGAAAAAAAAAATAATAAAGATGAAAAAGTTCGCTAGAAGGTCTCCAGACCCTCTAGAGAACTCTGGCTCCACTTACAGGTTGAATACAGGTACTGCATTCAACCATGCAAGTCAATGGAGCCCAGCTTTCTAATCACAGTGTGATTAGTAAAAATAAATTAAAAAATTAAATTAATAATAATAATTAGAAAAAAAACAGTAAAATGTAAAAATAATTTCCCACTGATGTTCAGGGGAACCTTCAAGTTGAAAAAAATGTTAAATTCTTTTTAAAAAAAGGCAAAAAAATATATATATATAAAAAATAAAGTCCTAAAATTAGCACATTAGCTTAAAACAATTCTCGCATGGAAAGAGTTAAAATACTGGCATATTAAATGCCCATGGGGTGTCTACTTTTAAAAATGTATGATTTGATGGGGTAAATTGAATTGGCCGGGTTCAACAATGCCCCAATTAACACGAGGGGAAGGATGGCCACACATCTAATTTCCAATTAGAAAAATGCACACGTACCAAATGTGGCCTTTTAGTTCCCCCCCAAAAATGACAAACCCATGCATGTGGGGTATCACTGTACTCAGGAGATGTTGCTGAACACATATTGGGGTGTCATGCGACAGCGGCATATACCAGGAGCTGTAAATTCATACATAACATAGGTGTGTGGGGGAAAAATACACATAAAAGAATACTACTGCAAACTACTGAAAAAATTCTGGTGGTAAAGTGTGCATGCAAAGAGTTAAAATACCAGCATTTAAAATACCCTGGGGTGTCTAGTTTTCAAAAATATATGGTTTTGTTGGGCACACTGAAATGGCCCGGCTCAAAGATATACCAAATAGGGCATGGGCAGTGGATCCCCAAATGCCAAAGTTCAACATTGAAAAATGTGCATGCCCCAAATGTGGCCCTTTTGCCCCCAAACAGCCAGGCAAAATCATGCATGTGAGGTATCGCTGTACTCAGGAGATGTTGCTAAACACATATTGGGGTGTTTTGTGATAGTGACATATACGAGAACCTTTTAATTCATACCTGAAGTAAAATGTGTGTGAAAAAACAAATGCAAAAAAAAATACTACCATAAAGTTTGACAAAGGCTGATGGTAGAATTAGTGCTTGGAAAGGGTTAAAATACTAGCATTTGGAATACCCTGGGCTGTCTTGTTTTCAAAAATATATGACTTGATGGGGTAAATTGCATTGGCCGGCTTCAAAGATACCCGAAAGGGCACATGGGGGGGAAGAATTACCAGATTTGGAAAAACGGCTTTGAAATAGCAAAACGCTACCTGTACTTATTGCCCCATAATGTGTAGAAAAAAGCAAAAAAACATAAAAACATTGGGTATTTCTAAACTCAGGACAAATAGTAGAATCTATTTAGCAGGTTTTTTCATTACCTTTTATAGATGAGTAAAAGATTTTTCAACTAAAAGTTAGAAACAGTCATTTTTTTCTAAATTTTTCACCATATTTTATACTTTTTTTTTAAATAGTAAATAATATGATACAATCAAAACAATGTCATCTAAAGAAAGCCCTTCTTGTCCTGAAAAAAAAACAATATCTAATGTGTGTGGGTTCAGTAAACGGGAAAGAAGAAAATTACAGCTAAACACGAGCAGCGCAGAAATGTTAGAACGGCCATTGTCACGCAGGGTACAAAAAGTAAAATCAGCCTTTGTCACGAAGGGGTTAAAAGCGAATCACGTGCATGCTTTTGAATATTGACAGATACAATGTTTGTAAACATTGTATCTGCTTATATTACCCTGTCTCCCTCCTCCTCACTCGTGGTTGTGAGTTGGAGAGAGACAGAACACGTTGTTGCAGAGAGTCCCGAGCGATTTCTATTAAAAAAATAAAAATAATTTGACCCTAAGGGGTTAATTCTTTTTTTTCCCCTAAAATTTGGGTGGGTGGCTGTGGGTGAGTTATTTAGTGGGGAATTGATTAGTTAGTAGGGAATTTATCAGTTAGTGGGGAATTGATTAGGCAGGGATTAGGGTTAGGGTCTAGGGTTAGGTAGGGCAAAAAAAATATATATATACACATATATATAAAAAAAATATATATACCGTATTTGCTCAATTATAAGACAAGGTTTTTTTCAGAGCAAATGCTCTGAAAAATACCCCTCGTCTTCTAATCGGGGTCGTCTTCTAATCAGACCTCAAATAGAGGTCTGATTATGAGACTAAGATCCAGATCCCCCGCACCGCTGCAGGGGACCTGGATCCTCCTGGATCCTCCTGTCTCTCCCCCCCATTTAACACCCCCCACACACACACTTACCGGTGCTTCCTGCTGTATTGCCGGGGCAGCGGGTTGACGTCTACGCGTAGACAACGTCCGCTGCAGCCGGAAGGAGGTGTGGCTAGCAGCGGGGGTTGTCTGCGTCCATCGCGCATACCTTCCCTGACTGTCAGAGATCAGAGTTCCCCGCACCGGGGCTGCAGCGGAAGGAGACGTCAACCCGCTGCCCCGGCAATGCAGCAGGAAATTGGAAGCACCGGTAAGTAAGTAAGTGTGTGTGTGTGTGTGTGTGTGTGTGTTAAATGGGGGCATAGGGCATTTCTGGAATGCCTTATACCCCTATATGCCACTCTGGCACTTAGGGGGTTAAAAGGCATATTATGGGGCAGAGTGGCATATAGGGAGGTATAAGGCATTTCAGGAGGCAGAGTGGCGTTAAGGGGGCATTTAATAGAGCAGTCTGCCTCCAGAAATGCCTTATACCTCCCTATATGCCACTCTGCCCCATAATATGCCTTTTAACTAGGGCTGCAACTAACGATTATTTTAATAATCGATTAGTTGGCCGATTATTTTTTCGATTAATCGATTAATCGGATAAAAAAAAAAACAATATGCAAACTTTTCGTTTATTTAAAATGTAATGAACTGGATGTTAAAAAACAACTTAAAATTTACATTAACATTCTTATTTTGTTACGAGAACCCAAACACAATATTTATCAAACTAGTTTTAATACCTAAACCACTCACTTTGCCCCGGCACTTTGCACCCTGCACCCAGCACTTTGCACCCAGCACCCAACACTTTGCACCCTGCACCCAGCACTTTGCACCCAGCACCCAACACTTTGCACCCAACACCCAGCACTTTGCACCCAGCACCCAACACTTTGCACCCAGCACTTTGCACCCAACACTTTGCACCCAACACTTTGCACCCAACATCCAGCACTTTGCACCCAACACTTTGCATCCAGTCTCCCACTCTGCCCTGCACCCACACTCTGCCCTCCATCCCCACCCTGCCCTGCACCCACACTCACACCCTGCCCTGCACCCACACTCACACCCTGCCCTGCACCCAGTCTGCCACTCTGCTCTGCACCCTGCCCTGCACCCAGTCTCCCACTCTGCTCTGCACCCTGCCCTGCACCCACACTCACACCCTGCCCTGCCCTGCACCCACACCCCCACCCTGCACCCAGTCTCCCACTCTGCCCTGCACCCAGTCTCCCACTCTGCTCTGCACCCTGCCCTGCACCCACACTCACACCCTGCCCTGCCCTGCACCCACACCCCCACCCTGCACGCACACCCCCACCCAGTCTCCCACTCTGCCCTGAATCCAGTCTCCTACTCTGCCCTGAACCCACACTCTGCCCTGCACCCCCACCCCCACTCTGCCCTGCACCCCCACCCCCACTCACACTCTGCCCTGCCCTGCATCCCCACTCACACCCAGCCCTGCACCCAGTCTCCCACTCTGACACTCTCACACATAGACATTCACACATAGACATTCACACATAGACATTCACACATAGAGAATCACTTACCTCAGCTATGGACTCGTTCCTCTTACAAGCGTCAAGAAGTTGAAAACTTTATTTGAACAGCAGACCAACATTGAAGCGCGTCACGTAGCTCAAAGAAGGCGGAGACTGCAGCGCGCGTAGCAGAAGTCGGGAAACGCTCGCGGAGGAGGTAAAACAAGCAGAGTTCTCCAACAACTAATCGATCACTCGATTAATCGATAACGGAAATCGTCGACAACGATTTCCGTTATCGATTATTATCGATTTTATCGATTCGTTGTTTCAGCCCTACTTTTAACCCCCTAAATGCCAGAGTGGCATATAGGGGTATAAGGCATTTCTGGAGGCAGAGTGCTCTATACAATGCCTTTTAACTCCCTTAATGCCACTCTGCCTCCTGGAATGCCTTCTACCTCCCTATATGCCACTCTGCCCCATAATATGCATTTTAACCCCCTAAATGCCAGAATGGGATTTAGGGGTATAAAGCATTTCTGGAGGCAGAGTGGCACATAGGGGGTCAAAAGGCATACCATGGGGCACAGTGGCATATAGAGGGTTAAAAGGCATATCATGGGCCACAGTGCCATATTGGTGTGGCAAGCCTGGGGGAAGATGTGCGTAACTGGGGGACAGGTTGGAAAATACAAGGAAATAAAAACAAAAAAAATATTTTTCTCAATTATAGCTTTTATTAAAAAAAATAGTTTACATGAATTAACATTTACTGGTAAAACTTTTTTCCTTTAGGGTCGTCTTATATTCAGGCTTTTTCTTTTTTTCCTAAGTTAATATTCAGATTTTGGGGGGTCGTCTTATAATCGAGCAAATATGGTATATGGATAGGTTTTATACGGTGGAAGAGGCATATAAAATGTTGGCGTCAGACACTGACACTGCGTCAGACTCTGCCACTGACACTGCGTCAGATTTTGATGTGGGCCAGTTCACCAGCAGCTCTGATGATGCTGCACCCCCAGTTAAAAGGAGCCGTGTTGCTTCTTCTACTACTACTACTCCTGATCCCTCTGATGAGTGGATCCCTGCAGCTGGCACTTTTCCAGATGTTCCCCCCTTCACTGCCAATTCCGGCATTCATACGGATGTCGCAGAATACACCCCAAGCCAGTTTATGGAGCTGTTCATGGGCAATGAGTTTTGGGAGACGTTAGTTTACCAAACTAACTTGTACGCTGCCCAGGAATTTAGAAATAAAGCCAAAGCAAACAAGCAAAAGGCATGGACTCCCACTGATGTGTGCGAGTTAAAAACATTCTGGGCACTCACCATGATAATGGGGATAATAAAAAAGCCCACTTTAAAGTCGTACTGGAGCACAGACCCCATTATTTCAACCCCAATTTTCTCCAACACCATGCACAGGGGAGGGTATGCACTCCTCCTCCGCTTTTTACATTTCAATGACAATACCCAGTCCATTCCCAAAGATGACACCACATATGACAGGCTTTTTAAAATTCGCCCCCTTATTTCTCACTTCCAAACTAAATTTGCTGCAGTTTATACCCCCAAGCGAGAAATTAGTATTGATGAGTCCCTAATGAAATTTAAAGGCCGGTTAGGGTTCAAGCAAAACATTCCCTCTAAACGCTCCCGGTATGGGGTAAAATTTTATAAATTATGTGAGAGCAGTTGTGGCTACACATATTCCTTCCGGGTTTATGAGGGGGAAAGATGCCAAGCTTGACCCACCAGGTTGCCCAGACCATCTGGGCATAAGTGAAAAAATTGTCTGGGACCGTGTTTGCCCCTTACTGAACAAAGGGTACCACTTGTACATGGACAACTATTACACAAGTGTCCCTTTGTTCAAGTTGTTGTTTTGCAAGGACACTTTGGCCTGTGGCACCATAAGGCAGAACAGAATAGGGCTCCCAAAACAGATTAGGGAAACCAAATAAAAAATTGGGGCATCCTTAGCTTTACGCCAACAAGAACTTTTGGCTGTAAAATATAGGGACAAGAAGGATGTGTGCATGTTAAGCACAATTCATGATGATGCCACTGTTCCTGTTCGGGGCAAAACACAGGTCCAGAGAAAGCCAACCTGCATCAAGGCCTACAATAGGCATATGGTGGGAGTGGATTTGGCCGATCAATTATTGCAGCCATACCTCATCATGAGAAAAACAAATACGTGGTATGAAAAGGTAGCCATTTATATAATGCAGATTGCAACTCATAATGCATTCTTACTTTTTAAAAAAATACACCCTTCCAAAAAAAAACCACATTTTTATCTTTTCAGTTTTTGTTACTCAAGGAAATCTTGGCTCCAGCTGAACAAGGCCCTTCAGTCATAATTCAGGAAGAACGTTTCCCTTTCAAATTTCCTCCAACCTCCAAAAAATCTAAAACACAGAAACGGTGCAGGGTGTGTTATGCCAAAGGGCACAGGAAGGACTGTTCTGGTTGCCCTGATAAGCCCGGTCTGTGCATTGGCAACTGTTTTAAGGAATTTCATTCAGTTGCCAGTTACAAAAAAATAATTTCATTTTTTCTTAATCTTTCTTAATCGTTCTTAATCTACTGTTCTTAATCTACTGTTCATAAATATATATACTATTATGGGGTAATTTACAGGACTTCCAAAATGTCCCAAATGGGATATGGGCCCAGTAAACCAATTTCTGAAAACTTGCGCATGTTCCAGTTATGGCCTCATGGCTTCCTCAAAAAATGCATGAACCATGCATGTGAGGCCGTGTTGGAATCAGGGGATGTTGGTGAACAAAATATGGTGTTTTCTTCCACTGTAGCACTTATGGTGTGCAAGAAATTCAATGCAACATTGAAATTTATGTGTTAAAAACACAATAAAATAATTTCCCTGTGAAGTTTGGCAGACATCAGTGAAAAATGGCTGGCTGAAAACTGTCAAAACTACCCTAGTTGAACACCTTGACTTGTCTACTGTTCATAAATATATACTTTTATGGGGTACTTTACAGTGGGGGGCTTCCAAAATGTCCCAAATGGGATATGGGCCCAGGAAACCAATTTCTGAAAATTCCAAATTTGAAAACTAAAATGCGCATGTTCCAGTTTTGCCCTCATAGCTTCCTCAAAAAATGCATGAACCATGCATGTGAGGCCTTGTTGGAACCGAGGGATGTTGGTGAACACAATTTGGTGTTTTTTTCTGCAGCTGCACATATTCTATACAAAATATAACATGAAATCTAAAGCAACATTGCAACATATGCAAAAAAATACCTCAAAATTTGGCAGCAATTGGCGATAAAATCGCTGTTTTAAAAGTGTCAAAATGACCCTAGTTGTGCACCTTGACTTATCTACTGTTCATAAACATATAATTTTGGGGGGATAATCAGTATCTGTGACAACTATTGCAGTTATTAGACTACCATGCCAAATTACAAAAAAATTACATTTCAAAAACATGAGGCATGCCTTGCAATATTTGCCCTATACTGGTCAAAATAAATGAAAATCTTGGCCATGTTGGGTGGTTTCCAAATCAGGATAAGTTAATGAATATATTTTGGATAATTTTTTCCCATTGGTTCAATGTGTGTACAATTTGTATGTATACAAAACTGTAAAAAAATGCATTTTTTTCATTTTTTCCCCACTTTTTCCAGTTTATTTCAAACAAAACAATGTACTACCCGGCTTTTCAAATGAAAGCCCTACTTGTGATGAAAAAAACAATATATGATTTGTGTGGGTGCACTAATTGATAAGAGAGAAATTACAGTTGAAGAAAGACATGGCAAAAACACAAAAACTGCTCTGGTCCTTTAGCGACACCTTAGTATCAAAATCCCGGTCCTGAAGGGGTTAAATAACAACTCTTTAACCGCATTCTTTAGCGGTGAGACTACTGTTCCACATTATATAAGGTAACTTAAGTGACATCCTGCTTTAGATTGTAGGGAGAGGGGGAACCAACAAAAAGATAATAAAATAAATAAATAATACACTTAGATTTATGCGCAACATATGTATCCTATGTTTTACAATGACTAGTGTCTGTCATATTCATTTATTATCTTAAATAACAACTCGCATTCTTTACTGCTGAAACTACTGTTGCACATTATAAAGGTGTAAAGGTGACATTCTTATCTAGCCATTTAATTTCCTTGTGCAAACACTGAAACCACATACATACATGTATTGTGAGCATCCAAGACATCTAAAAATACAAAACAAAAAAAAACAGCTTACACTTTTTTTCATTATTATTTTTACCATGAGCAGTGCTTATATATTTTCCTTTTTTTTTTTCCTCTTCCTCCTTTCTCTTTTTATAATTATTACATTAAACTATATATAGTGACATATTACATGTTTTATACAGTGTCTTAACTGCAAATTCTTACTTTTGTGTAGATTCTTTTTATAATGATACTCACATCTCAAGCTTTATTGTGAATACCAGGCTCTACCCTTTTTTAGTGAATAAGCCCCATCAACGTATATAATACTTATACTCTTACTTAAAAAAAAACTTACTTATTAAAAAAAACACTACATACTACTTCATGTCCTCCTCTTTCCCCATGGGTTTTCTC
The DNA here is from genome assembly GCF_027358695.1 of Spea bombifrons. NCBI lineage: Eukaryota > Metazoa > Chordata > Amphibia > Anura > Pelobatidae > Spea > Spea bombifrons. Next base: position 19,376,329 of record NC_071094.1, read on the forward strand.
TGCAAATCACTTTATACTTTTTTTATCACAGTTATTCAAGGAGAAATAAAAATGAAGATTCTCCTCTTCTCTCTTTCTACTCTCTAATTTTGCTTTATATTATTCAATTTCATCTATGATTCAAATTTAATTGGGGAGTCTATGTTTAGTATTTGATCTTTCCAAGTGGCTCTCCTATGAGGTGGGCCCCAACAATATTTGATATTTTGTTGTCTTAAAATATACAGAAAGGGATTGAAAATTCTTCTCCAAGCTCTCATCTGATAAGACAAATATTGCATAATTATCACATTTGAATGTTCCTGCTGTAGGTGCATTTGAAAATTAGTGATAACATCTCGTGCTTGTTTTTCTGCAATATTCCTCGGCTTGTACTCTTTCTAATTTAGTCATGTTGGGAAGTGTCTTAGCCCAGTTTCTTAAACATCTCTATCAAAAAAAGATACTAGTTCTCCTCAGGAATATTTCTAAATCTCAAATTAGATATTCTTGATCTATGTTCTAATTCCATTACCTTAGATGTTAAACTTTCCATCATTGTGGCTTAATCTTTGGTTTCTTTTAGTAAGGAGTATGCGACTATCCTTTGAGTTGCTGACATGTCCGTTATCAATCTGTGCTCCATTTCCTTGTTGGAAACTGGGGGAGAAAATCCCAGAAAGTCTCTTCTCTTTTGGTTTATCTTTTTTCCCTTTAATCTGGAGCTCTTTTATGGGACATTTTTTTCTTATCAGTTCCTATCTTTGTGACTGTTAGGAAAATAAATCAGTTTATCAGATATGATTTCTCCTCTTAGCAACACAGTACACAGTTGTCACTTGAACACAGTTGTCACAGTTGTACTTGAAAAACCAATATGTTATGGTATATGGTAAATTCTAGTTATTTCAGCAAGCAACTATTCATCTAATCAAGAATTAAGAGAAGGTTTGTTTACTAATCTCTAGGTTTTAAAAGATTTTCCATTTGTCAAGTAACCTTGACAGTTCTCTGACGCCTCCTTGGAATCGGCACCTGCTACTTATCCATCACACACCTACACACTCTGACCTCCACCGGACGGGACTTTTGGTCCCATTTCTCACGGTTTCTCACTGCTGCTGCAAGAAGTTCGGTCCGCCTCGTCATCAATATGCCCGATGGCGCTAACACATGTTATAGGATACCTTGGTCTGAATTCTCTGTAATGGCTGACACGCTTTTTGGCCATATAATTCTGTAACCACTCGTTGTACCGATTACTCTTTGTCTCTCTCATTTCTCGGCCTGCGTGCCGTACTCGTTATGTTATGTTTCTGCAGCCGGATATGTTTTCATATCTGTATTGTATGCCTCTCGCAGACTGTCATGCTACCGGTGTATCATTGCAGTACCCTGTATGTATCTTACATATCTTTTAATAAACTGTGAATTGCAAAGAAAAAAAAAGTAACCTTGACAGTTATAGCTTGCTGTTTCTTTAACTAACAAAATAGGACTTCATTTCTCCTTCCTTGCTTTTCTTCCCTTTTCTTTTCCACCAGCTACCATTCCTCATTCCTCTTCCACAGACTCCTCACCTTTTACATATTAGGCTTACATCAAAGGGGCTTATCATTCCAAATGTTTTTTGATAAGCAAAATCTGTTCAGTGAAATATTTTAAAAGATATACTTACCTGTCTTTGTCTTCGTTTGCTGAGTGACACTCCAACTGACTATATAGCATTTCCTTCTTTATTTTTTTTAGGTTTGCAGATGGCATGTATAATGTAGCTCTTTTTTTTTTTAACATGCTAGTCTATGCTGTTATTCAATTATATAATTTCCACTTTAGTAGCCGATTATTTTTTTCCAATTCTCCACCAACCTCATCCTCATAGCTCCCTCAGCCATCTTCGCTTTCACGGTTAAAACAGCAGCATCTCCTTCACACCGGCTAAGTATTTCAGCCCCGCCTCTCATGCTTGCATGCATACTCCTATTTTTTTAATAAAAATGTACTTTCAGGTCTTGATTATATGTCTCTTCATACTAACCTTACAACGTTCTTTCCAGCCATCACTTTAAGAACAGGTTTTAAGTCAATGGCGTATCTACACATGGGCCCAGTGCACAGGAACTCTGAACGGCAGCCATAAGCATTGGGAAACTGTCCTTCATTAGGGACAACACCTGTAGGCAGATATACTGTACATAATTAAAGATTTTCATGATACTTACACTGTTATGCTGTACATCAAACATGAAAACAGTAAAGAGAACTTTTCACGATATCTGGTTTAAAGGCAATTCCAAGCATTTACACTACTAAACAGAAACAGGTTATCTCCAGTTATATAAGCTGAATATTAGGAGGTTTATTTAATAAACAATCTTAATTTTATCATATAATTATTTAAATATATTTCACTTGAATAAATGTGAAAAAGAAATAAATATAAGATTAAAAAAGGTGGGCATTTTGGCCAATTTCAAAATGAAATATGGAGATGCTCTACGCCTGGAAGGACTTCTTTGAGTCCATCAAAGCTATATAAAGTCTAAAACAAAGGCAGCCACACAAAAAATAGTGGCTATAATTTTAACACCATTACCCTTGCCTTAATTAAGTCATCCTCAAAGAGCAGTCCCTTATCCTACTATCTTATTGCCTCTCAACCATCCAATACATTGTAATCTTGGAAGAACTGGACCTCATCTCCTTTTGTACAAATATGCAGTTTTGTTAATGTTACTGTCAACCTTAAATTGTCTTCAGTAAATATTTTCACTGTCCTCTATTGCAACAGGGCTATGGAATCTGGGGGCTATATAAATAAAAAAAAAAACAATGAAAAAATAAATGAAACCCTGGGCAACAAGAGTCTTATATTATCTTGACATATCATCTGTTATATTTGTTCATTTACATACAGAATCTTAATTGGCAGTTGGTCTTTGAACCATACATGTTAACAACTCAGTTACGATAATAATGAGTTGGTGACTAGATGCAGATTGGTGCTCTCTGAGTTATTCCTTGGTAACACACTAATTTGAGTGACTACACAGTGACAATACATGGTGTCAGAAGCTTGTTTCTTTCTGCAAAATGGATTTGGGGATTTAATAAATTTACCAGATGCATGGAGGAGATTTTACCAGCATGTACAGTTCTCGGGCCCGCTCTCTGACAAGCCTGAGGAAACCTTATGCAGCTACTGGCTCCTCTGCATAGGTGAAAAAGGGAGATATTTACAATACTTGGGCATTTGAGGAGTCTAAAAAGTTTGTCTTACTATGACAATTTGAGGAATATGTTATGCCCAAAGCTAATCCAAATTTTGTGAGGTGCAAGTCTCATAAAAAAATGCAGAGGAAACATGAGACGACAGAACATTTTGTAACAGAGCTTAAATTGCTTGCAAAAGACTGTGGATATGTGAACAGTGACGAGATGGTACGAGATTGTCACTAATTCTCCAAAAGTCAAATTAAATCAAGGTACTGATCTGACACTTGAAAATATCATAGATATAGCACGGTCGCATTACATACAGTTAAATACACAAATATTGAGGAGCTAGATGAACTTTATTGATGCAGTTAACAAAGAGCACAAAGAATGTGAACAGGCTTTTGCAGAAGTTCAATTAGGGGCACAAGCAGATAAAGTCAATTATAAATTAGATACTGGTGCCCAGGTAAATATAATTCCTACTAACAGATGTAAACTCTCCTCAGTACTGTAGCACCGAAGCGCACAACGCGCCCTCTTACAGGCTATGGAGGTGAGCCACTTGATGTTAAAATGACCTGTCAGTTTAAATGCAAATAAAAAGACACAGAAATTGTGCTTGAACTCTACATTGTGAACACACACACGCACCCCCAGTACTTGATTTGAGAGCATGTTTAGACGTGGGGCTAATTAAGCTTGTCTTTTCAGTGTGCGCAGATACGGATAAATGCACTATAATATAGGATTTTTCAAGGCATTGGACAGTTTCCAAGGAGAAGCTAGACAGTAAGTAAAAATCAGGAATTATTGTAAAAGTGCTTGAACCCACTGACTGGGTCAATGCCCTGGTTGTTGTGGAAAAACCTCGTACTGGAAAACTCAGGGTTTGTTTAGATCATAGAGACTTGTTTAGATCACCCCAAAACTTGCTGGAGCACAATTCTTCGGTGTACTAAATGCTGGACGATCAAACTCTCAGAGTCATCCAAGCTAACCACATTTAATAGAGTGGAGGGGAGATACAGATTTCACTGTTTACCCTTTGGACTGATTTCAGCTCAAGAGGAATTTACAAAAAAGATTGATGAGATTTATGAAGGACTTGATGGAGTGACAGCCATTGTTACTCGTTTTTGGGATAACAAAAGAGGAACATGATGCAAACTTGTGTGCTGTACTGAAGAGATCCCGGAGTTGATTGCTCCAGGAAGGTAAGCCAATTGCATATGCTTCTAAATCTCTCACACCAACAGAAGAAAACAATGCTCAACTAGAGAAGGAGTTAAACACTGTGGTGTTTGGATGTGTCAGGGTCCGGTGACCCGATGCGGTACCCGGTGGGGTCCGGCGACCCGATGTGGTACTCGCCGGGGTCCGGCGATCCAATGCGGTCCCT
>NC_071094.1:19390925-19400925 GCF_027358695.1 Spea bombifrons
CACTTACATTCAGCATAACACCCATCACTCTCACACACTTACATTTAGCATAACACCCATCACTCTCACACACTTACATTCAGCATAACACCCACCACTCTCACACACTTACATTTAGCATAACACCCATCACTCTCACACACTTACATTCAGCATAACACCCATCACTCTCACACACTTACATTTAGCATAACACCCATCACTCTCACACACTTACATTTAGCCTAACACCCATCATTCTCACACACTTACATTCAGCATAACACCCATCACTCTCACACACTTACTAATCCACTCTCTCCTACCTTTTCTTCTTTCACTCTCACGTTTCCTCTTCCTCCTCTTCTTCTTCTTCTACTTCTTCTTCTTCCTGTCCTTCCGGTGCACTGAGCGCGGAAAATGTTGGGCGTGGCTTCAGTGTTGTTGCCGCGCGCACCGAAACGGGAGGGGGCGGTCCGCCCCGGCTGCCGCTCATCTGAGGGGTGCCACCATGCCGGCACGCCTCCAGAAACTGGAGGCGTGCCGGCATGGTGGCACCCCTCAGATGAGCGGCAGCCGGGGCGGACCGCCCCCTCCCTCCCCCGCCAGGTACGCATGACGGCCGCATTCAATCCTGCTCGCGGCCGCTTAGTTTTTAACTTTGCGGCCGCAGCCGCATTGAATGTCTGTCTGCCGGTCGTCCGTCCGGCCCACCGGCCCGGATTTAGGGCGGCCTGGGGGGCAATTGCCCCCCTGCCCCCCGGCCCAGCCCGCCCCTGTACACATATATATATATACACACACATATACATACACATATATATATATATATACATACACATATACCGTATTTGCTCGATTATAAGACGAGTTTTTTTCCAGAGCAAATGCTCTGAAAAATACCCCTCGTCTTATAATCAGGGTCGTCTTATAATCAGACCTCAAATAGGTCTGATTATGAGACTAAGATCCAGATCCCCCGCAGCGATGCAGAGGACCTGGATCCTCCTGTGTTAACCCCCCCCCAACTTACCGGTGCTTCTGAGTCCCCGGTGCTTAGTCCGGGCTGCGTGTAGAGCTCTACGCGATATAATTGCGTAGAGCTCTACACGATACAATCGCGTAGAGCTCTACACGCTTCCCGGACTAAGCACTGGGGACCCAGATGCAGGGGACCTGGATCCTCCTGTGTTAACCCCCGACCCAACTTACCGGTGCATCTGAGTCCCCGGTGCTTAGTCCGGGCTGCGTGTAGAGCTCTACGCGATACAATCGCGTAGAGCTCTACACGATACAATCGCGTAGAGCTCTACACGATACAATCGCGTAGAGCTCTACACGCTGCCCGGACTAAGCACTGGGGACTTAGAAGCACCGGTAAGCTGGAGGGGGGGGCATAACACAGGAGGATGCAGGGGACCTGCATCCTCCTGTGTTATGCCCCCTCCAACTTACCGGTGCTTCTGAGTCCCCGGTGCTTAGTCCGGGCAGCGTGTAGAGCTCTACGCGATTCGCGTGGAGCTCTACATGCTGCCCGGACTAAGCACCTGGGGCTCAGATGCAGGGGACCTGGACCCTCCTGTGTTATGCGCCCCCCCCAACTCAGAAGCACTGGTAAGTTTGGAGGAGGGAGGGGGAGTGTTAAATGGGGGGTGTAAGGCATTTCTGGAGGCAGAGTGCTCTGTGAAATGCCTTTTAACCCCTTTAATGCCACTCTCCCTCCTGAAATGTCTTAAACCTCCCTATATGCCACTCTTCCCCATAATATGCCTTTTAACCCTCTAAGTGCCAGAGTGGCATATAGGGTTAAAAGGCATATCATGAGGCACAGTGGCATATAGGGTTAAAAGGCATATCATGGGGCACTGTGGCATTTAGAGGGTTAAAAGGCATATCATGGGGCACAGTGGCATATAGGGGGTGTAAGGCACTTCTGGGGCAGATGTGCATAACTGGGGGGCAGGTTGGAAAATAGAAGGAAATAAAACCAAAATATTTTTCTCAAGCATACCTTTTATTAAAAAAAGTGTTTAAATGAATTAACATTTACTGGTAAAACTTTTTTCCTATAGGGTCGTCTTATCTTCAGGCTTTTTCTTTTTTCCCTCAATTAATATTAAGATTTGGGGGGTCGTCTTATAATCAGGGTCGTCTTATAATCGAGCAAATACGGTAAATATGAGCAAAATAATGGCATTTAAAAATAAACAAAAAATATATCGACACAGATGTAAACCGACGGGAATCTACATCCTCTCGTTTAGCAAAGATTTACCCTGGCGAGTGAGATGGGGCGAACGATTTACCCAGAGTGCACAAGAGTGGCAGCAGGGGGACCAATTTACAAATGTGGTGGATGTGCCCCATTATCACAGTGGTGTGGAAGTGGGTTTTCCAGATTTTGAGCAAAATTCTTGATCTCCCTATTACTCCAGACCCCTGGACCTCTTTTCTCAATAAAAATCATTCCAACCCTAGAGTCTCCTCTCCCATCAACAAGCTTATTCGCTGAGTCGGTGCAGTCACTCGCATACGTATTACGTGAAATTGGAACACCTCTGCTCCCTCACAGATTTAGTGGCTCAGCTGTATTGACGACTGAAAATTGTTACATTTGATTCTGAGTTACTTTGTCATATTGTCAATTATGAATTCTTATGCTTCTACTATTCGTAACAATAAAAATTGTAATTACCTTATTTGCTCGATTATAAGACATCCCAAAGTTTTAATATTAATTTAGGGAAAAAAATTACCCTATAAGAAAAAAGTTTTACTAGTAAATATTAATTCACATGTAAACTATTTTTGTCATATTGAGAAAAATGCATTTTTATTTTTAATTTCCTTTTATTTGCCAACATGCCCCCTGTTATGCACATCTGCCCCCCCGATATGCCTTATAGCCCCCTATATACCACTATGCCTCCTTGATATTCATTTTAACCCCCTATGACACCCTGCATCCCTAATATTCATTTTAACCCCCTATATGCCACTCTGCCTCCCTGATATTCATTTTAACCCCCTATATGCCACTCTGCCTCCCTGATATTCCTTTTAACCCCCTATATGCCGCTCTGCCTCCCTGATATTCCTTTTAACTCCCTATATGCCACTCTGCCTCCCTGATATTCCTTTAAACCCCCTATATGACACTCTGCCTCCCTGATATTCTTTTTAACCCCTATATGCTTCTCTGCCTCCAGAAAGCCCTTTTAAGCCCCCCCATATGCCCTCCCGCTCTGCTTCTTTAGACTTCTCCCCATCCTCCAGATTCCTTGGTGTCTAGTGGCGCAGCCGGTGGAGGACCTGAGCTGCTGCTGCCGGCACTTCCCCCAGAGCTTCTACGAAGGTCATGTGATGTCATAGAAGCTCCGGCAGAAGTGGAGGTTGCAGACGCCCAAAGGCTGCCGGAGAGTAGGATCTAGGGCCCCTGCAGTGCTGCGGGGGATCTGGATCTTAGTCTTTTAGTCAGACCTCTATTTGAGGTCTGATTAGAAGACGACCTCGAATATAAGACGATGGTTATTTTGCTCTGACAAAAACCTCATCTTATAATTGAGCAAATCATGGTTACAAAAATAAAAAAAACAGCTCAGACCTTAGAGGGTTAAAATGTTAAGTGATCCATTTTGCAAATGCATGGAGAGATTCTGTAGAATTGCCTTAAATGCATTTACCCCATTCCACACACCCAATCTAAATGCCCTGTACTTCCAGTCAACTGCGGTGCTACAGTAGGTCTGTTTGGACCCCAGTGAGCATACGTAAAATATTTCCATTAATTTCAATGGGAGCACTTTCTGCCACTAAAACAGTGTTTCAAGCAGTCGGTCAGTGGCACGAAATGTTGTATCACAGAGGAAACAGTATGTCAGATCACGGCAGTTAAACGCCCCGGCAGAAGTGGAGGTTGCAGGCGCCCAACGGCTGCCGGAGAGGAGGATCCAGGTCCCCTGCAGCGCTGCGGGAGATCTGGATCTTATTCTTGTAGTCAGACTTCTATTTGAGGTCTGATTAGCAGACGACCTCGAGTGAGGCTTATGAAATAAAACAGTTATATATAATATATATACACAAGAACGTTAATCCAAGAAAAGAAAAGACATTGCTCTAGGGATGTTGGAAGTGAATCCATAAGTTTAGATGGACAAGGTGGAAGCACAAAAGTTTCAGGATCCATACTACAGGCTACGTTGATAAAGGGGTGTGTGTACCCCAGAGACGTTTGTGCTTCCATCTTGTTTGTCATCACACTTATTAAACATGTGGATTCACACGCAACATCCTTGGAGGGCTGTGTTTTTTTTTCTTGGATTAATATCTTATTGTGCACTCATTGGAGCATGAGTGATTTTGGGCATAGCTGCACGGTATTTTCTATTTGTTTACTAAGGTACCTTGTGCAATTTTTGGCTTTTACAGTATATAGAAGAACAGTTGTAAATTCATCAAAACATAGATGTGTTTTTAGGTTGTAACCAGTTTGCATGCTAGAAGGCTACACGGAGAAGTTAATTAAGTAAAGGTGTCTTTCAATTATGGAGATACTACAGTTTTCTTACAGAAACTGTAGCATCTCCTTTCATCAGTGATTAAACTTCAGAGGCATTTGACGGTTTCCCCTTTACTGTCCAGAATTAAGGATATGCCTTTTATAATTATTTTTACAAAATCTAGCCTGCCATAAAGGAATGTTGACATTTTTAACAATTTAAGGTAATAAAGTACCTGTTGTTGGCTTATGACCATATATCCCGTTGAAGAAAGCTGGCATCCTTATGCTCCCTCCAATATCAGAGCCCACACCAATCACAGATCCACTCGCTGCTAGTATGCAACCTTCTCCTCCTGCAATTTAAATATGCACACAATATAAAATATATGTCATGCACCTAATAAAAGGATAATTACAAATAACGTATTGAATTGAGAATCAGTCAAATTATCATGATAGCTGCAAGCACTGCAACACATTCCAATATTTACCCCTTCGTGACAAATGACGATGATTTTATTTTTTGTACCCTTTGTGACAATAGCTGTTTTCTCTGGCACTGGTGTTTAGCTGTAATTTTCTTCTTTCCCATTTACTGAACCCACACAAGTTATATATTGTTTTTTTCAGGACAAGAAAGGCTTTCTTTAGATGTCATGATTTACTAGAAAAAAAAAGTATAAAATATGGTGAAAATTTATCAAAAAACTGACCTTTTCTGACTTTTACTTGAAAAATCTCTTACTCGTGTAAAAAAACTCAGGAAAAAACTGCTAAATAGATTTTACTATTTGTCCTGGGTTTAAAAAATAACCAATGCAAAGGCCCTTTTATTCTGCACATTATGGGGCAATAATAACAAGTAGCGTTTTGATATTTCAAAAACATTTTTCCAAATCTGGTAATTCAGCCTATGTGCTATTTGGAACATCTTTGAAGCCGGCCAATGCAATATATCACATCAAACCATATATTTTTGAAGACTAGACACCCCATGGTATTGCAAATGCTAGTATTTCAACTCTTTCCATGCACTAATTCTAATGCCACACAACACCCCAATATGAGTTCAGCAACAGTGATACCCCCATGCATGGGTTTGTTGGTTGTTTGGGAGTAAAAGGCCACATTTGGGAAGTGTGCATTTTTCAAATTGGTATTTTGACATGTTGAAAATTCAGCCCACATATCCTATTTGGAAGCTGGTCAGTTCAATTTAATCGATTACTGACTGACTTACCGATTAATCTCCCGAGGAAGCCCAAGGGGCGAAACGCGTCGAAGGATCAAATTGGACTTCATCACACCCTACTTTTTGGTGGACTTTATACAAAAACGCCTGCATATGCACTTTCGTGCATGAACAAATTGTGAGTGCATTTTGACCGGCAAACTTGTATTTTACCTTAAGATATTGCACCATTTTAGTTTGTTTTTTAGACTTTAACCCCTTAAGGACCAGGCTGTGTTTTACCTTTTGTACCATTGGGACCGAGGCTGTTTTAACACTTTTGCGGTGTTCCTGTTTAGATGTAATTTTCTCTTCACTCATTTAGTGAACCCACACAAATTATATGTTGTTTTTTTCAGGACAAGAAGGGCTTTCTTCAGATACCATTGTTTTAATCATATTATCTAATTTCCCATAAAAAAAATAATAAAATATGATGAAAAATGTAAAAAAAAACCCCACATTTTCTGACTTTTACCCCAAAAATCTTTTACTCATCAAAAAAAGCTAATGAAAAAACCTACTAAATATATTCTACTATTTGTCCTGAGTTTAGAAATACCCAATGTTTTTATGTTTTTTTGCTTTTTTCTGCACATTATGGAGCATTAAGTACAAGTAGCGTTTTGCTATTTCAAAACCATTTTTTCCAAATCCGGTAATTCTTCCCCCCATGTGCCATTTCGGGTATCTTTGAAGCCGGCCAATGCAATTTACCCCATCAAATCATATATTTTTGAAAACTAGACACCCCAAGGTATTTCAAATGCTAGAATTTTAACTCTTTCCATGCACTAATTCTACCACCAGTCTTTGTCAAACATTGTGGTAGTAATTTATTTTGTGTTTTTTATCGCTAAAATTGCTCTTCAGGTATGGATTTACAGCTCCTGGTATACATCACTTTCAAACAACAACCCAATATGTGTTCAGCAACATCTCCCGAGTACAGTCATACCCCCATGCATGGGTTTGTCGGGTTGTTTGGGAGGTAAAACGCCACATTTAAGAAGTGCACATTTTTTAACTTGGAACTTTTACATCTGGTCATTCTGCCCCCATGTCCTAATAGGACCATCTTTGAAGCCGGCTAATTCAATTTACCCCATCAAACCATATATTTTTGAAAACTGGACACCCCAAGGTATTTCAAATGCTAGTATTTTAACCCTTTCCATGCATGAGATTCTACCACCAGCCTTTGCCACACTTTGTGTTAGTATTTTTTTGGTATTTTTTTTACACAAATTGTACTTTGGGTATACATTTATAGCTCCAGGTATACGTCACTATCAAACAACACCCTAATATGTGTTCAACAACATCTCTCGAGTACAGTGATACCACCCATGCATGGGTTTGACTGCTGTTTGGGGTTAAAAGGCCACATTTGGGAAGTGGGCTTTTTTTCCCTATTTTGGTCAGTCTGTGCCTATGCCCAATCTGTGAGCCTGGCCACTACAATTTACCTCATAAAACCATATATTTTTGAAAACTAGACACCCCAAGGTAATTAAAATTGTAGTATTTAACCCTTTCCATGCATCAGATTCTACCACCAGCCTTTGCCACACTTTGTGGTAGTATTTTTTTTTGTATTTTTTTCACACAAATTGTACTTTGGGTATAAATTTATAGCTCCAGGTATACGCCACTATCAAACAACACCCTAATATGTGTTCAGGAACATCTCCCGAGTTCAGTCATACCCCACATGTATGGGTTTGTCTGGTGTTTGGGGTTAAAATGCCACATTTTGGAAGTGCGCTTTTTTTTCCCCATTTCGGTCAGTCTGTGCCTATACCCTATCTTTGAACCCGGCCACTCCAACTTACCCCATCAAACCATTCATTTTTTTTTAAATTAGACACCCCTTGGGTATTTGAAATGCTTTTATTTCAATTTTTCCATGTCAGGATTTTTGGGAAGATACAGCGCTAATTTTAGCACTTGCTCATAATAATAAACTTTATTTTTTCATTTTATTTATTTTACTCTTTTTGGACTTTTTTTTTTTTTTACATTTTGCTGGAACTGGATAGTTCCTCTAGAGCATAATAATTTTTAAATGTTACCATATTTTTTTTAAGCTTTTTCTTTTTTTCCTTTTTTTTTTTATTTATTTATTTTTTTTTTAAATATTTTACTAATCACATAGTATTAGAAAGCTGGGCTCCATTGACTTGTATGGTTGAATGCAGTACCTGTATTCAACCTGCAAGTGGAGCCAGAGTTCTCTAGAGGGTCTGGAGACCGTCTAGCTAACTTTTTTAGCTTTATTATTCTTTTTCCCGGGCCGCCGCCATCTTGCGGATGGCGAAGACAGCGTGCAGCTGCGGCTGTGACCGCTCTCCGGAGCGGTCACAGCCCGCCCTGGGGTAAGTATTTGGTGTCGCTGGATCGTTGATCACTTTCTAAGCTTGTTTAAGTCTCATGACGTGTCAGGCACGTCATAGGTCGTTAAGTGACCGTTTTGCATGACGTGCCTGACCCGGCAATGGACGTTAAGGGGTTATACGAAGAACATTAAAGAATTTATCATATTCCATGCTGATGGGTCTGAATCACCTTCTTTACTTGTGCGTGCAACACATCACCTTTCATTAATACTGAACATAAAATCTACACTATATTGTATTTTTCTTCCCTCTATATGTACCTGCGCCCCATACATTTTTGGTTTGTTTATATTTCTACACTTTGAGGAAGAGTGTCGTTTGGGCAGCTGCGGTCTTTTTGGGAAGTATTATTTTGTATATTTATTTATTTACTCATTTCACCTTATTTCACTTTACCACAGTAGCACGTATCTTTAAGTTTATTCACGGTGTTATACATTTTTTTGAAAACTAGACATGCCAAGGTATTTCAGATGATGGTACTTTAACTCTTTCCATGTACACATTTTACCACCAGCCATCATCAAATCCCGAACAAAAAGTCAATACAATGTTTACATGAACCATACAAACAATAAAGATAAAAGACTATCTTAGATACAATGTCAAAGACCACTGTGACAGAATGACCTGTCATAAAGGGAGGAACTCCATTGTGTAAACTAATCCCATTAACAGGATTGCTGCCAGGGGGAGATTCAGTAGCTAAAGGGGATTAAAGGTTGGGTTTTCTACATGTACCTATTTATCAATGTCAATTTATGTTAATGAAGTTCTGTGGCTATATGAGTGTGTTTTACAACAATAAAGTGTTCATTCCTGCTGTACTCAATTCAAGGTAGTTGTGTGTACTTATTGGGTACGCATAGCAGGGTTCCAAGGTGTGCATGCTGACACAGGAGGATACTGGGTGATCTCTGGAGGTTACTACAGCTCTCTTGGTGAACCCGAAATAAGACAGACTGCTAGCCTATAATCCACATTCAAATTGCATAGTTATTATGCTTACATCCAAACAACACAAATCTGTAACGCTCTCTCTATATAAAAAGTACCGTATTTGCTCGATTATAAGACGAGGTTTTTTTCAGAGCAAATGTTCTGAAAAATACTCCTCGTCTTATAATCGGGGTCATCTTATAATCAGACCTCAAATAGGTCTGACTATGAGACGACTAAGATCCAGATCCCCCGCAGCTGCAGGGGAGCTGGATCCTCCTGCCCCCCCCCCACTTACCGGTACTACTGAGGCCCCGCTGCTAGCCACGCCTCCTTCCGGCTGCAGCGTAAGTGCCTGGGAATCTACACGCTGCCCCGGCTACATGACAGGGAAGTCAGAAGCACCGGTAAGTTTGGGGGGGGGGGGAGTGTTAAATGGGGGGCATAAGGCATTTCTGGAGGCAGAGTGCTCTGTGAAATGCCTTGTAACCCCCTTAATACCACTCTGCCTCCAGAAATGCCTTTTTAACCCTCTATACGACACTCTGCCTCCTGAATGCCTTAAACCTCCCTATATGCCACTCTTCCCCATAATTATATTATTATACTCCTGGGCACAACCAAAACAGGTAAACACAACTGAAGAAGGGATTAAAAGTCCTCTGCAGCCCTGGTTCGGTCACAGACAGCATCAGACATTGTTTACCAATTTATTTTAGGGCAAAATACAAAAAATACAAAATATTATATAATATATATATATATATACCGTATTTGCTCGATTATAAGACAAGGTTTTTTTCAGAGCAAACACTCTGAAAAATACCCCTCGGTTTATAATCTGGGTCGTTTTATAATCAGACCTCAAATAGGTTTGACTATGAGACTAAGATCCAGATCCCCCGCAACGCTGCAGGGGACCTGGATCCTCCTGTCTCCCCTCCCCAACCC